>NC_092000.1:899554-1127460 GCF_044704955.1 Pristiophorus japonicus
CCTCGCTATGAAGGCCAACATGCCATTTGCTTTCTTAACCGCCTGCTGTACCTGCATGCCAACCTTCAATGACTGATGTACCATGACACCCAGATCTCGTTGCACCTCCCCTTTTCCTAATCTGTCACCATTCAGATAATAGTCTGTCTCTCTGTTTTTACCACCAAAGTGGATAACCTCACATTTATCCACATTATACTTCATCTGCCATGCATTTGCCCACTCACCTAACCTATCCAAGTCGCTCTGCAGCCTCATAGCATCCTCCTCGCAGCTCACATTGCCACCCAACTTAGTGTCATCCGCAAATTTGGAGATACTACATTTAATCCCCTCGTCTAAATCATTAATGTACAGTGTAAACAGCTGGGGCCCCAGCACAGAACCTTGCGGTACCCCACTAGTCACTGCCTGCCATTCTGAAAAGTCCCCATTTACTCCTACTCTTTGCTTCCTGTCTGACAACCAGTTCTCAATCCATGTCAGCACACTACCCCCAATCCCATGTGCTTTAACTTTGCACATTAATCTCTTGTGTGGGACCTTGTCGAAAGCCTTCTGAAAGTCCAAATATACCACATCAACTGGTTCTCCCTTGTCCACTCTACTGGAAACATCCTCAAAAAATTCCAGAAGATTTGTCAAGCATGATTTCCCTTTCACAAATCCATGCTGACTTGGACCTATCATGTCACCTCTTTCCAAATGCACTGCTATGACATCCTTAATAATTGATTCCATCATTTTACCCACTACCGATGTCAGGCTGACCGGTCTGTAATTCCCTGTTTTCGCTCTCCCTCCTTTTTTAAAAAGTGGGGTTACATTGGCTACCCTCCACTCGATAGGAACTGATCCAGAGTCAATGGAATGTTGGAAAATGACTGTCAATGCATCTGCTATTTCCAAGGCCACCTCCTTAAGTACTCTGGGATGCAGTCTATCAGGCCCTGGGGATTTATCGGCCTTCAATCCCATCGATTTCCGCAACACAATTTCCCGACTAATAAGGATTTCCCTCAGTTCCTCCTCCTTACGAGACCCTCTGATCCCTTTTATATCCGGAAGGTTGTTTGTGTCCTCCTTAGTGAATACCGAACCAAAGTACTTGTTCAATTGGTCCGCCATTTCTTTGTTCCCCATTATGACTTCCCCTGATTCTGACTGCGGGGGACCTACGTTTGTCTTTACAAACCTTTTTCTCTTTACATATCTATAGAAACTTTTGCAATCCGTCTTAATGTCCCCTGCAAGCTTCTTCTCGTACTCCATTTTCCCTACCCTAATCAAACCCTTTGTCCTCCTCTGCTGAGTTCTAAATTTCTCCCAGTCCCCGGGTTCGCTGCTATTTCTGGCCAATTTGTATGCCACTTCCTTGGCTTTAATACTTTCCCTGATTTCCCTTGATAGCCACGGTTGAGCCACCTTCCCTTTTTTATTTTTACGCCAGACAGGAATGTACAATTGTTGTAGTTCATCCATGCGGTCTCTAAATGTCTGCCATTGCCCATCCACAGTCAACCCCTTAAGTATCATTTGCTAATCTATCCTAGCCAATTCACGCCTCATACCTTCAAAGTTAGCCTTCTTTAAGTTCTGGACCATGGTCTCTGAATTAACTGTTTCATTCTCCATCCTAATGCAGAATTCCACCACATTATGGTCACTCTTCCCCAAGGGGCCTCGCACAACGAGATTGCTAATTAATCCTCTCTCATTACACAACACCCAGTCTAAGATGGCCTCCCCCCTAGTTGGTTCCTCGACATATTGGTCTAGAAAACCATCCCTTATGCACTCCAGGAAATCCTCCTCCACCGTATTGCTTCCAGTTTGGTTAGCCCAATCTATGTGCATATTAAAGTCACCCATTATAACTGCTGCACCTTTATTGCATGCACACCTAATTTCCTGTTTGATGCCCTCCCCAACATCACTACTACTGTTTGGAGGTCTGTACACAACTCCGACTAACGTTTTTTGCCCTTTGGTGTTCTGCAGCTCTACCCATATAGATTCCACATCATCCAAGCTAATGTCCTTCCTAACTATTGCATTAATCTCCTCCTTAACCAGCAATGCTACCCCACCTCCTTTTCCTTTTATTCTATCCTTCCTGAATGTTGAATACCCCTGGATGTTGAGTTCCCAGCCCTGATCATCCTGGAGCCACGTCTCTGCAATCCCAATCACATCATATTTGTTAACATCTCTTTGCACAGTTAATTCATCCACCTTATTACGGATACTCCTTGCATTAAGACACAAAGCCTTCAGGCTTGTTTTTTTAACACCCTTTGTCCTTTTAGAATTTTGCTGTACAGTGGCCCTTTTTGTTCTTTGCCTTGGGTTTCTCTGCCCTCCACTTTTCCTCATCTCCTTTCTGTCTTTTGCTTTTGTCTCCTTTTTGTTTCCCTCTGTCTCCCTGCATTGGTTCCCATCCCCCTGCCATATTAGTTTAACTCCTCCCCAACAGCACTAGCAAACACTCCCCCGAGGACATTGGTTCCGGTCCTGCCCAGGTGCAGACCGTCCAGTTTGTACTGGTCCCACCTCCCCCAGAACCGGTTCCAATGCCCCAGGAATTTGAATCCCTCCTTGCTGCACCACTGCTCAAGCCACGTATTCACCTGCGCTATCCTGCGATTCCTACTCTGACTCGCACGTGGCACTGGTAGCAATCCCGAGATTACTACTTTTGAGGTCCTACTTTTTAATTTAGCTCCTAGCTCCTTAAATTCGTTTCGTAGGACCTCATCCCGTTTTTTACCTATGTCGTTGGTGCCGATGTGCACCACGACAACTGGCTGTTCTCCCTCCCTTTGAGAATGTCCTGCACCCGCTCCGAGACATCCTGGACCCTTGCACCAGGGAGGCAACATACCACCCTGGAGTCTCGGTTGCGGCTGCAGAAACGCCTGTCTATTCCCCTTACAATTGAATCCCCTATCACTATCGCTCTCCCACTCTTTTTCCTGCCCTCCTGTGCAACAGAGCCAGCCACGGTGCCATGAACTTGGCTGCTGCTGCCCTCCCCTGATGAGTCATCCCCCCCAACAGTACCCAAAGCAGTGTATCTTGGTACCTCTTGGTACCAGAGCTGACCCGTTGTTTATAGTCAGATTCCAAAGTGACAGTGCATGTGTTGACTAATAACTATGACAGGTTAAGAGCTGCTCTTCATTTTATCAACCACAACTAAATGAACACACAATAGTGTGATAATTACAAAATGTATGAAGGCAGAAATCTTGAAGTTATCTGAATTTTAAAGAAAACAAAACTGCCCCTAATTTGGCATTAAGGGGCTGAAACCACATTCTTGTTTGCTAAGGTCGCAGGGCACAGAGGGGACAGAAACCAGGGGTCAGTGTGCTATCACGTGTGTACTGGCCCCAGGTATTTCATGGGGCTGGGCTGGCAGCAATCACGTTTAGCCGAGATTTGTCTTCTCCGTGCACAGCCACCAGAAGAACCTTTAAATGTGCACACCTTAACCTTAGATTTGAGTTTGCTGAATTTTCTTTTCCTCCATTTTGACAATGGAATCTTTTTGCCTTCCGATCTGCTGTGAAATTGGTCTTCTGTTTCATTTTGAGTGGAAAATCAATTTGAGTTTTTCTTTGGACTTCTGCACTTCATACCAGACCATGCTCATATCATTGGCTATTCTGCTGTCTTCAGGAGATGGAGTATGTGGAGGAGCAGGAGCAGAAACAGTATGCCTGCATCACAGGAGGGTGCAGTGCACAGTGTTTTATTCCAAGAGACATGTTCCGTGGAATGCCTGAGAGGCTGTGTCGCAGAAGGCTATGGTTCTTCAGGGAAACAGCTGATCCATGTCAGCTCCTGCAAGATCTCCAAACCACCTCCAGGACTAGCATTGCTTTACTAGTAAATGTGACGACTGTGTTAAACATTTACGCTACGCTTTACTTTCAATGTGTCACAGGGAACAACTGTCATTTAAGTCAATATGCAGTACACAGTGCACCCAGCAGGTAACTAAAGCATTGTTCGCAGTGGCAAATGATTACATTATTTGGTTAAAACAAGAGTTTTATACAGTAGACATCTCAAATCACTGGAGAAATACCACCAGCATTGTCTCCGCAAGATCCTGCAAATCCCCTGGGAGGACAGACGCACTAACGTTAGTGTCCTCGATCAGGCCAACATCCCCAGCATCGAAGCACTGACCACACTCGACCAGCTCCATTGGGCGGGCCACATTGTTCGCATGTCTGACACAAGACTCCCAAAGCAAGCGCCCTAGTCGGAACTCCTACACAGCAAGTGAGCCCCAGGTGTGCAGAGGAAACGTTTCAAGGACACCCTCAAAGCCTCCTTGATAAAATGCAACATCCCCACCGACACCTGGGAATCCCTGGCCAAAGACTGCCCTAAGTAGAGGAAGAGCATCTGGGAGGGCGCTGAGCACCTCAAGTCTCGTCGCAGAGAGCATTCAGAAAACAAGCGCAGGCAGTGGAAGGAGCTTGTGGCAAACCAGACTCCCCAGCCACCCTTTCCTTCAACCACTGTCTACCCCACCTGTGACAGAGACTGTAATTCCCATATTGGACTGTTTAGTCACCTGAGAACTCACTTTTAGAGTGGAAGCAAGTTCCTTGATTTCGAGGGACTGCCTATGATGATGAAAACAAGAGTAGCAGGAGAGAGCTCAGTAGGGACTGTGAGCGAGCAGAGGATGTGTTAAGATGATACAGTGTAAGGGGATTTATAGGGCATGGGGCTACCAGTGAGGGTGTAGAGGGACGTGATCAGGGCCCAGAAGAGATGAGGGCCCAGGGACAGCACAGGCCAGCCCACACTGCGATATGTGTGCGCACTAGGTCCATGCAGCAGAGCAGGTCTCCAGTCGTCTTGGTTAATCCTTGCTACTGGACCAAGACCTAGCTCTGTCAAGCCCGTGATGGCTGGTGTGCAACGGTCACCACACGCTAAAAAAATCCAAGCACAGGCATCTTCCACCCTTCAAGATTTAGTTCAGACCTGGAATTTTAGGTCCATCATTGACACACCTGTGAACTTTTTGACGTGGAAGCAAGTCATCCTCGGTTCGAGGGACTGCCGATGATGATGATGACAGAGAATAGGAAGAGGGCCTATTGCTCACTATGGTGCAACCTGCCCAAACCATTAGACCTCTCACCTGATTGTCGTGTTTCCTACTACTTTCCGAGCACTGGGCCAAGAAATTGGGACTAGCTCCTTTCAAACCACAGATACAGTAAAAGTGCTTTAAAAAATGAAAGTAATTCTGTTCTTACCTTAAGCAGTTTCTATAGGCCCAAGTTTCGGGTGGAGTTGCTCCTAGTTTTTTGGAGCAACTAGTTTAGTTTGGAGTATGTTAGAAATTGCAATTCTCGGATAATAGTTTGCTCCAGTTCTAGTGAGTTAGTTTAGGTTGGCTTTAGGTAAGGTATTTTTTTTTCAAAAGGGGGTGTATCCAGCCACTCAGGCCTGTTTTGCAAATTTCGACAGTGAAAACTTACTACAAACTAACTTAGGATGGAGTAAGTATCCACTTTTGTAAGTTCTGAAAAACCTTACCTCGAGTTAAGTTTAGTGCAGGCACAGCCAGAGACGTGGGGGGGAAGCATTAAACACAAAGGACACATCAACATCACAACAGGGGGGGAGGGAAGTTAGAGGATTTTCCATAAACACCTTCATAACAACATTAAAGAAGCAAAATACATTTAAAGCAGTAAGCACAAAACAAAGCAGTACATTTACGAAGCACAAAAAGTAATAAGCAATTAATTACTAAAAAATAGAAGGAACCCTGCACCTAAAGCTCCAAGACCAAAGTAATAAGCAACCAATCAATAAAAAATAAAAAAATAGAAGTCCTACCTTTATGTGAAGGGAAGGTGTTTCTGTCAGTGTCTCTCTCTCTCTCTGTATCTGGCAGTGAGGGGTGGGGGGTGTGTGGGGGCATTGGGGGGGGGGGTAGGGTGCGTGTGGGGGGGGGCGGTGGTCTGGGGGGGGTGGGAGGGTGTGTTTGTGGGGGTGTTTGGTGGGGGTGTGGGGGGGGGGGTGGGAGAGTGTGGGTGTGTGGGGGTGGTGGGGGTGTGGTGGCGGGAATGGTGTGAGATGAGGGGGTGTGGTGGGAGTGTGTGGGGGGACGGTATGTGTGGGGGGGGGGTGGCGGGGGGGGGGGGTGTGGCTGAACGCGGTGGGGAGGGGGAGGCTGGACAGAGGCACCCCTGCTCTCTCCTCCGGCCCTTCGATCATTTCGAGTGCCCTCCAACCCACACTCCTCCATCCCTTGCCTCGCTCCTCCATCCCTTGCCACGCTTCTCCATCCCTTGCCTCGCTCCTCCATCCCTTGCCTCACTCCTCCATCCCTTGCCTCGCTCCTCCATCCCTTCCCATGCTCCTCCATCCCTTCCCATGCTTCTCCAGCCCTTCCCATGTTTCTCCCCCACCGATCACCTCCCCATGATTCTCCCCCACCGATCACCTCCCCATGATTCTCTCCCACCGATCACCTCCCCAGTGCCCTCTTTCTACGCTCCTCCATCCCTCTCCGGTACCCACACCATTCTGAAACAGACTGGGGAAAAACGCCCTGCTGAGCCATTGCGCAGGCGTGCACGTTGCAACGCACACGTGCAACAAAGCCGGCAGTCTTCAGACACGCAGGGGCTTAGCCCCGCCCACCTGCAGCTTGCTCCGCCCCAGAAAGACTGCGCTGCGCCACGCCACGGTCCAGGAGGACCGGAGAATTGCAGCAAAATATTACGGCGCACCTTCGAGCCCAGGCAGGTCACGTAAGTCTCGGAGGTGCGCCGTTTTCACCTGATGCCGAAACTTGGGCCCTAAATCATTAGTGCACTATTAGCACAGCTGTGTTCCGGCCACCACTGATACAGTTTCAGCAGAGATAAGTTCTGCATTTCCGGCAGCCCTGGACCTGGCATTTCCTGGGTCTCAGGAGTGACCCCCCTCCCCTCCCCGAGAGTGCAAAACACGGTGCTGCCCACAAGTGTTCCCAACAGGAAATGGTGTCATGTTGGCAAATCAAAAAAAATGAGCTGGCGAGGTTTCCACTTCAAGCACTGCACTCCCAGTCTCCCAACATCGAGATTGTGACCATTAAAAACACATGGATGACAGCTCTTTTTTTAAAGTTAATAATCTTAAATAATGAAGTTTAGGATAGTTCCGAGTGAAGTTTCTACTGTGGAGACTCTGGAACTGAGCAAGCAAGAAGGTACTGATCTACACAGACCCATTTCTGTTCGACACCCAACAAATTATCACTGCTGACGCACCCACATTGTCCGTATCAGACTAGAAATTACATGCTTGTGTGGAAATTAAGTTTTATTAAATATACTCCAAGCTCAACAGAACTCCACAGAAAAGTCTTGGGGTAAAAGGAACTTGCACCCCAGGATGCAGCAGCCAGGTCACTGGTAGGTTTGAACAAATGGCACAGTAACACCAGTTTTACATATAAAACCACTTGTTTCAAAATAACTTAGTTTGTGCATCGCAGTAAAGTTTTGATGCATTCTTATTAAGTATACCGCAGATCAGTACCCAAAACGTTGCTGGATATGAACTTTGCATTTGAATAGTTGTGTAGAACTCGAACCACATTTAGTGTAAGACAGATTATTCACTTTATAGAAAAGAAAGATTTGCATTTATGCAGCTCCTTATCACACCTCTCAGAAACATTTCAAAGTACTTCATCTACAATGAGTTACTCTTTTTTAAAAGTAGTGTCTGATATGTAAATCGAGAGAATGCTATATTTAAAAAAACTCACATTGTTGCTGCCTAGGGTTTTCTATCGGCTCTTCTTCTGTTGTCTGTCGATGACTATTTATTTTGTGCTGAGTAAATCAAGAACAGCTCTTTTTATGTAACTTTTACATTGAGGGCGGGGTGTGATTATAAAATGATGATTATTCACCACTGAATGACAGAGAAGGCTCTGTAACAATTAGCTGCAGAAGGTCACGTGCACTGCATGTAAAGTAACTGTAGGTCACGTTACAGGTTATTCAACGATGAAACTGCAAGAATAGCCTCCGGTTGTTTTGTAATCATGTCATGTGCATGGTTTTATGCCACGGTTTGCCAATGAACACAAAACCTCATAGTACCAGAACTGTCCCATTGTTTATAGTCAGATTCCGAAGTGACAGTGCATGTGTTGACTAATAACTATTCATTTCATCAACCGCAACCAAATGAGCTCACACTATAGTGTAATAATTACAAAATGTATGAAGGCAGAAATCTTTAAGTTATCTGAATTTTAAAGAAAACAAAACTGCCCCTAATTTGGCATTAAGGGGCTGAAACCACACTTTGCTAGGGTCGCAGGGCACAGAGGGGACAGAAACCAGGGGTCAGTGTGCTATCACCTGTGTACTGGCCCCAGGTTTTTTCATGGGCCTGGGCTAGCAGCAGGGCACGTTTAGCCAAGATTTGTCTTCTCAGTGCACAGCCACCAGAAGCACCTTTAAATGTGCACACTTAACCTTAGATTTGAGTTTGCTGAATTTTCTTTTCCTCCATTTTGACGATGTAATTTTTTTGCCTTCCGATCTGCTGTGAAATTCTGTTTCATTTTGAGTGGAGAATCAACTGGTTAAATCATTTGGTCAGAACAAGAACCTTTTCATTCAAGGAAGCAAACTTAAGAGTTGACTTGCCGGAGACAAGGGATACCCACTTCAAACTTGGCTCTTGACACCAATGAGGCGCAAGAGTGCTACAATGACCATCAGATGTGTCATAGAGCAAGCCATCAGAATGTTCAAGATGTGCTTCAGGCGCCTCGAGCAAGTTATTATTTAAATGGCGAAAAATTGCAAAGTGCTGCGGTACAGCGGGACCTGGGTGTACTTGTACATGAAACACAAAAATATAGTATGCAGGTACAGCAAGTGATCAGGAAGGCCAATGGAATCTTGGCCTTTATTGCAAAGGGGATGGAGTATAAAAGCAAGGAAGTCTTGCTACAGTTATACAGGTGAGGTCACACCTGGAATACTGTGTGCAGTTTTGGTTTCCATATTTAAGAAAGGATATACTTGCTTTGGAGGCAGTTCAGAGAAGGTTCACTAGGTTGATTCCGGAGATGAGGGGTTTGACATATGAGGAAAGGTTGAGGAGGTTGGGCCTCTACTCATTGGAATTCAGAAGAACGAGAGGTGATCTTATCGAAACGTACACGATTATGACGGGGCTTGACAAGGTGGATACAGAGTGGATATTTCCACTAATAGGGGAGTCTAGAACTAGAGGGCATAATCTTAGAATAAGATAACATTTAAAACTAAGATGAGGAGGGTTGTAAATCTGTGGAATTTGCTGCCTCAGAGAGCCGTGAAAGCTGGGACATTGAATAAATTTAGGATAAAGATAGACAGTTTCTTAACCGATAAGGGAATAAGGGGTTATGGGGAGCGGGCCGGGAAGTGGACCTGAGTCTATGATCGGATCAGCCATGATCTTATTAAATGGCGGAGCAGGCTCGAGGGGCCGTATGGCCTACTCTTACTCCTGCTCCTATTTCTTATGTTCTTATAGGTCTGGATGCAGCCTTCAGTACTTGCCCGCCAGGGTCCCATGAATAACAGTGTGCTGCGGCCAGCACAACATTGTGTAGCAGAAAGGATTGCAGGTGGAGGAAGCCGAAGGAGCTCATCACTCACCTTTGGACATAGAGGAGGTGTATAATGAAGGTGGGGCACCCATTGTCAGACCAGCCACTTACATTGCTGCCAAAGATGTTCTAATATCGCAAAGGTTCACAGGTGTAAAACATCAATGAAATACTGCAGTCTGCTCCTACCACCAGGAGCCCCCTCCCTTTGCGCTAAACAGTCCTTGAAGCAGTCATCCATCCATTGCCTCTAGGCAACATCATCGCCAGACATAGGATCAGCTACCACATGTATGCTCACCACACCCAGCTCTGCCTCTCTAGACTCCTTCACTACTTCTGTGTTGTCAAACTGTTTGAGCTACAATTTCCTCCAGTTAAACGTTGGGAAGACCAAAGCCATCGTCTTCAGCCCCTTCAGATTCCGTACCCTTGCTACTGATTCCATCCTCCTCCCTCATCCGTTCCATCTTGAGCTGAGCTTCTGACCCAAAATCCAAATACCACCTACTTCCATCCACACAAGCTTATCTGCCACTGCAACACTAATCCATGCTTTTGTCACCCCGAGTCCCAACTATTCCAGTGCACTCTTGGCTGGCCTCCCATCCTCCACCCTTTGTAACCTTTAGTTCATCCAAAACTTTGCTGCTGTATCCTATCCTGTATCAAATCCCGCACCCATCACCCTTGTCCTTGCTTCCCATTCCACGCTCCCCCCCCCGCCCCCCCCCCCCGAGTGCCTCAAAAGTGAAACATTTTTATCCATATGCTTAAATCTCTCTATGGCCTTGCCCACCCTATCTCTGTAACCTTCTCTAGCACTACAACTTCTCGAGCTGTCTGTTCTTCCAACTCTGGCCTCCCAGTGCTCCACCATTCATGGCCGTGCCTTTAGCCACCTAGGCTTCACGCTCTGGATTTTTGTCCCTAATCTCTGCTGCCTCTCCACCACTTACCCCTCCTAATATCTCCTTCTTTGACTCACTGCCAAGTTGTTTTCTGAATATGCTTCTATCGAATGTCTTGGGATATTTTTCTATGTTCAAGGTGTTATACAAATGCTAGTTGTTATTGTAGGTTATAAATCATGCCATGTGTCTAAAGCTGCAATTTTACACAAGATTTAGATGGTCAAGGAAAATATTTGGATGTAGATGTGTCTGGAATTTAGACACCAGACTTGGCAAAGGAAACTTGCATTTGAAGCACCAGCTTATGGTTTCAAGGATCGATTTCACTGAACATTGTGCAGAACACAAAAAGAGGTTCAGTAACATGCAAGGATTCGTCACTCCTGCCTGTCTGAAAAAACCGAAGAAGAATATTAGAAAAAATCTTTGGCTCATGTGCTGAAGAATTCCACAAATATGTGGTTCCTGCTCTGCTTGCCCTAATCCCTGCGAAACCCACATGCCTAACCTCACCACTACCCTTTGGATTGTGTAGACTGTACATTGTGTGTTGTTTGTTGGATCTTAACTATCAATGTGCTTTTCTGTCTTCTGTCGTATTATTTAACATAGTCCAGAAGACTGCCTTTGTGTCGTAAAGTTTGACATCAAATTGAGTACTTGTGATTGTTACAGAGATAGGGCTCAATTTTCCCCAAGCCCGTTTTCTGGCATAGTGCCAGAGTTACGCCCATTTTTCTAGGCCAGAAATGCGCCGGAAGTAATTTGCCAAAGTTTCCCCGATGTATAATTCAAATTTGGCGCCGCACATCGTGGCCAATCGCCTCGGCGGGGAGGGGGGGGGACAGGTGGAGCCTGCTGTCTGGGCCGAAGAAAGATGCTGCATCTTCTGCACATGTGTGGGGGGAAAAAGTTATGTTTTTGATGTTCCAATGGACGCGGATGCTCAGTACAGACCGAGTTGGCAATCAGCCATTTTTAAAAGCACCAGTTGTGTGTTTGAGAACGTTGGGTGCTGTGTGAGAGCATTGGAAAAATCGCAGCTGCAGCAGTACAAGATGCAACGCGGCGCAAGGACCAAGAATTTCTTACAGGAAGAAGTGGAGGCACTAGTTACTGTGATTGAGAACAGATGGCAGGAGCTGGACACCAGCAGAGGTCACATAAAAGTTCCACCCAAAGAAATGAAGAAACGCTGGAACCAAGTTACAGAAGATTACTGTACAATGGTGACCACCACGAGATCTGGAGGCCAGTGTAAAAAGAAGTGGCAAGACCTTGGTCAAGTAGTTATTTTGTAAGTAATATTTTCATTTATTCAATGCAATTGTAAATACGACCAGCTGTATGTGTCCCACCGAGCATGAAGACACCCTCTCTAAAATGTTGCATTTTCATCTTTGCAGAGGAAAGTGGCACACAACAAAAGGGAAAGAACTCGAACAGGAG
This sequence comes from Pristiophorus japonicus, assembly GCF_044704955.1. NCBI lineage: Eukaryota > Metazoa > Chordata > Chondrichthyes > Pristiophoridae > Pristiophorus > Pristiophorus japonicus. The sequence goes on from NC_092000.1 coordinate 911,576, forward strand.
GAGGCCCGGCAAATCTGCACCCACTGACACCCTTGGAAGGGAGGGTCGCTGCTTTGATGGGTCCTGCCTGGAAAAAAGCTGGGCCCACACTCGAGGGAGAGGGTACGTCCTGCAAATTCATCATGATCCTTCAAATCAGTCTGCTGCCGAGCCTGCGATGTGTGAGCCTATTCCTGCCACCCCCCTCTGCTGCGAACCATTTGACTGTTCTGTTATATTTTGCATAACTTGAGGCCAACCCTGACGATGTAGAAGAAGATTCAGACGCGGACGAGCCTGAAGAGGAGAACATCTTCCAATCCAATCCTTCAGACCAAGAACATGAGGATGAGGGAGGGTGAGGGGATGGAGCTGGATGAAACTCCCACTGTTGTACTGACTTTGGAGGAGGTGCCGCTCATTGAGGTGACAGCCCGTTCCGTGATTAGCGGTTTGAATGCTGGTGGGACATTCCATGGTTTCCCACCTTCCGAGATTGCGGGTCCCAGTGGTGTGGTGCAGCAAGGCACACCCAGGGCCCCACCGTCCCAGGCTGCGGGCCCCAATGGCAGGGTGCAGCGAGGCACACCCAGGGCCCCACCTTCCGCAGGCTGTGGGCCCCAGTGGCGGGATGCAAGCCACACCCGTAGGGAGGAGGGGGAGGAGAGCTCGGCCGCACACTCCTGAGGTGCAGGATCTAACAGATGTGGTTCAGATGTTGTCATTGAGTGCGGAGAGCATTGTTCTTACCTGATCACTCCTGGACGCCATCAGTGAGTGATGAGGTACCGGGACTGTCGGGAGAAGTAACTGCAATGACACGAGAAATGGGAACGATATCCGGGACCATCAGTGAGGGAATAGTGGCCATGAGGGAGGGAATGTCAGAAGTAGTGCAAACCATGTCACTGACCATAAGGGAGAGAATGTTGCAGGTCGTTGAGACGCTGTCAGGGCGCATGAGGGACGGCATGTTGGAGTTAGCTGCTGCAATAAGGGAACACGCTCAGACCCTGCGCCCATTGACAGAATCAACTGTCAATCCCGCTCCAATCCCCACACCAGCCTCTGACGAGCCCAAAGCCGGGCCCTCCAACTTGCCGACGCCCCCCATCCTCAAGAGGTGCGCAGTACCCGAGATGTTAGAAAGAATAAGCTTGGTACCAAGCTCAGAAACACTGTGCCATCGCCTGCAGGCAGGGTTAGTGGAATGTCCAAGACAAGTGCAGCGGGCGGTCTTAGAGTAAGGAGGAGGAGAGATGCGTGGGTGCAGCCTTTCTTTGTATTGTTACTATTATTGTTGTTACTGTTCTAACTTCTCAAATTAAAAGTTTTTTGGTAAGTTATGTAAGTTTACAAGTTTAAAAGTTCGTGAGCGATCTTAAAGTTTTTAAGTGATCTTTAAGAGTGATAAAGTTTGATACAAGAATAATTAATTTAAAGTGAAGTTAAGTACAAAAGAACTGTTTGTTAAACTTTTGAATAAAATATATTTTATATTAAAACTGAATCATGTTTCATTAACATAACACAACATTACGGAACAGGTCCAAACAGTAAACATGGTCCATGTGGAATATTTGTCGCTGAGCCCTCAGGGAACAGCGAAGCGTTCACAGATGAACTGCTGGTGCAAGGCTCGAGCAATCATTAAAGGGGCATGATGGCCCACCCTGTTCTGCTGTCGTGCTCCGGCCTCAGGCACTTGCACGACTTCCTCATCCTCATCGTCCTCCTCCTGCTCTTCATCTGCATCTTCCACATCATTATCATCAGCGACTCTCACCGCATGTGGGTCTTCCACTACCAGGTGCTGCTGCCTCATGATGGCTAAGTTATGCAACATGCAGCACACAACAATGAACTGACCGACAATCTCAAGGGAGTACAGCAAGTAGCCTCCGGAAACGCTGTTTCAAGATGCCAATGGTCCTCTCTATGATGCTGCGCGTCGCAATATGCGACATGTTGTATTCCCGGTCAGCTTCTGTCTGGGTTACGTGTAGGGGCGTCATGAGCCAGTGGCGAGGCCGTACCCTTTGTCACCCAGTAGCCAGCTCTGCCCTTCTGGCTGCTGCTGCTGAAACATGGCAGATATAACGCTGTCGCCGAGGATGAACGCATTATGGGTGCTCCCAGGTATCTTGCATCGACTGACATGATCTGATGCATGTCGTCACACACGAGCTGTACATTAATGGAGTGGAAGCCTTTTCTGTTCCTGTACATCTCGGAATTATCCAAAGGTGTTCGCAAAGCGATGTGGGTACAATCAATGCAGCCCTGTACCTTTGTGAAGCCAGCAGTCCTGGAGAACCCCACAGCCTTGTCGTGGATTGCTTGGGCGATCATGGGGAACTTTATAAAGTCATTCCTCCGCGAATACAGTGCAGCCGACACCTGGCGAATGCAGACATGTGTTGCATGTTGAGAGATGGCACACACATCCCCAGTTGTAGCTTGAAATGAGCCGGAGGCATAGAATGAAAGTGCAGCTGTAACCTTCATTTCAACTGACAAAGCAGTCCTCCTGACGCCTCTAGGTCACAGGTCTGCTTTGACCAACTCTCAGATCTCAGTTACAGATTCTTTGCGGAAATGCAGCCTTCTGACACAGTCTGCATCACTCAGGTGATGGTACGAGCGCCTGTCTTGATATACCCGAGGTGGGTAAGGCCTCCTGCCCAACACTCGATGGGCTCTGATGTTCCTGATGCGATGACGTTTAATCATTTGTCTCCTATGTAGCAACACAAGGTATGGTATTGTCAGTATTGCCCACATACTTAAATTTAAACCTTTGAAAGAAGCTCAAAACGGCAGGAAAGCAGCCAGGACAGGTTCGCAGTTTTCTCTCTCCTCAAGGTCTGTATGGATGGACCACACCCAAGGTCTTGTGACTTCTCTCTCGCTCCCTGCCCCCCCCCCCCCAACTAATTGCAGTCTTGTGACTTCTCCCCTTCTCTATCACTGGCCCCCACTCATTGCAGTCTTTAGAAGCCTTCCGATCGACACGTCGCTCCCCGGCTTCAGTGTAGAAGGCTTCTGATCGGCACCTCGCTCCCCAGGCTTGAAGCTTTCCGATCGGCACCTCGCTCTCTCTCCTCCCGCGTCCCCCCCCCACCCCACGGCTTGTTTTCAAGCCGAGCTCCTGTGTTCGGGCATGGGGCCTATTCTGCTGGCCAAAGCTACGACCCTCCAGCCCTGCTTCAAGATGTTCGGTAGTGGCGTGTGAGTGAGTAAAAAAATGAGAAAACTTCTGAAATCCAACAAATTTATATTTACTATGTTGACAGGTAAAAAAAATTGAACTTTATTACTGATTTTGACAGTGTTCTTGACTCCCTCCAAAATCTTTGATTTAAAAACAATGGTGTCTTTCAGCACCGATTTCTCAATGTGCGCTGGCTTTCTTAAGTGCCCAGAAGGTTTTTCGGGAGTGGCCAGATACGCCGACCTAGGAGGAAAAAATGTCCAAACTGCAAAAAATTTTTAAAACTGCCGCAGACATGACGGAAAGCCCCTATGACATTAAAAAAAACTGGCCTAGAAAAATCATAACTGTCAGTTAACCTGGCGCAGATCGCACGGAGAAACTTGGAAAAAAAAAACACGGCAAAATACGCAGAGCAAAGGGCTGATGGGTGAACGGGACTTGGTGCGTGTTAGGATACGGACAAGAGAGTTTTTGATGAGCTCAAGTTTATGGAGGGTGGAAGGCCGACCAGGAGAACATTGGAATAATCAAGTCTGGACATACCAACATGGATGAGGGTTTCAGCAGCAGTTGAGCTGAGGCGGGGTGGAGATGGATGATGTTACGGAAATAGGTGGCCTTGGAGTAGATATGTGGTTGGTAGCTCATCCCAAGTTCAAATACAAAACCAAGGTTGCCAGTGGTCTTCTTCAGCCTCAGACAGTTTCCAGGGAGAGGGATGGAGTCAGTGGCTAAGGAACGGAGTTTGTGGCAGGAACTGAAGACAATGACTGGTCTTCCGAGTACTTAGAAGAAATTTCTGTTCATCCAGTACTGGATGTCGGACAAACAGTCTGACAAATCAAAGACAGTGGAGAGGTTGAGAGAGATGGTGGTGAGGTAGACCTGAGTGTTGTCAGCGTACATATGGAACCTGACATTGTGTTTTTGGATGATATTGCCGAGAGACAGCATGTAGGTGTTGTGTATGGAGAAAGAGTCAGACTGAACACTGTGAGCTCAAAGTAAAGTGTGACCGTAGTCTTTTATTGCAGGTCTCCAGAGTGCCTCTCCAACCTGTGAAGCCTCCTTAAATACCTATGCTCCCAAGGGATTATGGGATCCCTTGGGACTCCAGTGGATGAGCCCTCTGGTGGCTGTACAGAGTAAATACAAGTTCACATACATACCAACAGGGGTCCAACAATAGATCCTTAGGGGTCTCCAGAGGTACCAATGCGGAAGGGGGAAGAGCAGCCACTATAAATGATTTTCTGGCTATGACTGGATCGATAAGAATGGAACTAGGTGTAGAAATGCACTGCACAATAGAATGAAACTGTAGACTGGGAACAATTCAAAGTGATGTCCCTGGCAGGCACATCCACAGATGTGGTTGTCCAGACAACCCTTTTCATTGACCCAAATGATGAATATTAATGCACAGCATGATGCTTTGATACTTGGAGCTAGAACTGAGATCCCATTGAGGGATCACATCTATACCATTTAAATCCTGTAGCTCAGCAACAAAGTGACATTCGTTCAATAAAATAATTTCCAAAGTTTCCTGCTTCTGAGCTGAAATATATAGATGCTTGCTTTAGCCCACTCGTCTGCCCTTGGAGAAGAATTCAAACCTGGACTCCCATCTATTTTATTTAGAGCTTACACGGTCGGAATTGACTGGCCAAGCCAGGAGCGTTGTGCATTGTGCAGTTTGAATGTGTTGCTGAACTGAATTGTTTGACGATCTTCTACAGTTCTGATTGCGAGACGGTAGGTTTTCTTTTTATCCCTCACTGACTGTCTTGGTCCCTAGTTAATTATACCATTGTAATTAAAAAGCTTGAAGTAAACATAATTTTTTTATTTGGCCTGATTTCATTGCCACAACAGACTTTCAGGCATTTCCCAGCGATTGGAAGAACCTGCGACCTGTGCTCAGATTCTATTAGCTGTGCCTTTACTTTGACGTCACTTCTGGCACCAGTATGATTGCAGTTTTAACTTCTTGCCTGAACTTTCACATTCAGCTGATTTATGTCAACACTGCGTTGGCAGCATCATCATATCAGTTTGTTCCCTGGCCCAATGTTTAAGCAGGAAAAGAGGTCCTGGACAACAGACACAGGAAGTATTAATACAAAAGCAAAATACTACGGATGCTAGAATCTGAAATAAAACAGAAAATGCTGGAAATCTCAGCGGGTCAGGCAGCATCTGTGGAGAGAGAAAAATTTGAGCTCGAGGAACAGCACCTCATCTTTTGTTTAGGCACTTTACAGCCTTCCGGACTCAACATCGAGTTCAACAATTTCAGACCATAACCTCTGCCCACATTTTGTTTCCTTTCCTCACCTTTTTTTTACAAAAACTTCCTTTTTATTTTTATATTGTTTCTCTCTATTTCCCATGGCAGCTGGCAATTCATCCTCCTCAGTCGCCATCTCCCTGTGGCTGAAGAGCTCTTTCCAGAGTTGTAATACGGATTCTGCCCACCAAGGGGCACAATGGACATGATCTTCACTGCGCGGCAAATCCAAGAGAAATACAGGGAACAGGGTACATGGCCTTCTTTGACCTCACAAAGGCCTTTAACACTGTCAACCATGAGAGATTATGGAGAGTCCTCTTCAGATTTGGCTGCCCTCAAAAGTTCGTCACCATACGTCGCCTGCTTCACGATGCCATGCAAGCCGTGATCCTGACCAACAGATCCACCACAAACCCAATTCATGTTCGGACCGGGGTCAAGCAAGGCTGTGTCATCGCACCAACGTTCTTCTCAACCTTCCTTGCTGCAATGCTCCATCTCTCCCTCAGTAAGCTCCCCGCTGGAGTGGAGCTAACCTACAAAACAAACAGCGAATTGTTCAACCTCTGTCAGGTCCAGGACAGATTCAAGGTCTTGAATTACAGTAAGCAGACGACGCTTGCGTCTGCGCACGCTCGGAGGCCGAACTGCAAGCCATCGTCAACACCTTCACGAAGAGTACGAGAGCATAGGCCTTACTCTAAACATCCGTAAGACAAAGATCCTCCACCAATCTGCCCCCGCCACACAGCACTGCACCCCCGATTATCAAAATCCATGACGAGGCCTTGGATAACATGGACCATTTTCCATTCCTCAGGAGCCTGCTGTCAACAAAGGCAGACGTCGATGAAGTCCAGCACCACCTTTAGTGTGCCAGTGCAGACTTCAGTCGCCTGAGGAAGAGAGTGTTTGAAGACCAGGACCTCAAACCCAGCACCAAGCTCATTGTCTACAGAGCAGTAGTGATACCCACATCCCCTATATGGTTCAGAGACATGGACTATGTACAGCAGGCACCTCAAAATGCTGAAGAAGTACCACCAACGCTGCCTCCGCAAGATCCTGTAAATCCATTGGCAGGATAGGCGCATCAATGTCAGTGTTCATGCTCAGGCCAATATCGCCAGCATCGAAGCACTGACCATGCTTGATCAGTTCCGTTGGACGGACCACATCATCCACATGCCCGATACGAGACTCCCAAAACAAGCGCTCTACTCGGAGCTCCGACACGGAAAGCGAGCCCCAGGTGGGCAGAGGAAACGCTTCAAGGACCCTCAAAGCCTCCTTGAAAAAGTGCAACATCCCCACCGTCACCTGGGAATCCCTGGCCCAAGACGCTCAAAGTGGAGGAAAAGCACCTGGGAAGGCGCCGAGCACCTTGAGTCTCTTCGTCGGGAGCAAGCTGAAGCCAAGCGTAAACAGCGGAAGGTGCATACGGCAACCCAAGCACCACACCACACGTTCCTTCAACCACTGTCTGCCCCACCTGTGACAGACTGTGGGTCCCGTATCGGACTCATCAGTCACCTGAGAACTCATTTTTAGTGTGGAAGCAAGCTTAGAAGAAGAAGATTCACACCCTATCTAGACCGATCTTTTATTTCCTAACTTGTGCTATTACCATCTCAGTTCGGCCCATCATCCCCTTTGTCTCTCAAATCTCTTCTGCTGTCCAACCATCACAGACCTTCCCTTTTGTTCTTTCCACCTCCCCCTCTCAGAGCCCCAGCACTTCCTTAAGAATCTGTTAAATTTTGAACTATTGGCAATTCTGACAAAGGGTAATGAACCTGAAACATTAACTCTGTTTCTCTCTCCACAGATGCCGCCTGACCCACAGGAAGAACTAGGTACAGTGACACCAGGGTATTGGTGAGGCCACATCTAGAGTACTGTGTACAGTTTTGATCTCCGTATTTAAGGAAGGATATACTTGCATTGGAAGCAGTTCAGAGAAGGTTCACTAGGTTGATTCCGGAGATGCGGGGGTTGACTTATGAAGATAGGTTGAGGAGGTTGGGCCTATATTCATTGGAGTTTAGAAGGATGAGTGGTGATCTTATCGATAAGATAATGAGGTGGATGTAGGGAATATATTTCCACTCATAGGGGAAACTAGAACTAGTGGGCATAGTCTCAGAATAAGGGGCTGCCCATTTAAAACTGAGATGAGGAATTTCTTCTCAGGGTTGTAAACCTATTGCATTCTGTGCCCCAGAGAACTGGAGGCTGGGTCATTGAATATATTTAAGGTGGAGATAGACAGATTTTTGAGCGATAAGTGAATAAAGGGTTATGGGGAACTGGCAGGGAAGTGGAGCTGAATCCATGATCAGATCAGCCATGATCTTATTGAATGGCGGAGCAGGCTCGAGGGGTCAAATGGCCGACTCCTGCTCCTATTTCTTATGTTCTTATGTCGCCACAATAAGCAGAGAAAATATCATGCAATCCAAGTAACAAAATAAAGCATTGCGAAATGCACAGCACTGAAACAGCTAATTTATTCCACACCCTGCCCTGCCCCCAATTTTCTTTCCTCTTCTTCCGGAGGCACTGACTCATGCTTGGCTGTGGATCCATGGGCACTGTCCTGTCACCTGCTACTGGATCAATCATCTTTGGCTGATGGCCCTTGTCAGGTTCTTTGTGTGGGTTAGGTTACATAGGCAGAAATCATTTTGTAAAGCTTGCCTATTCCTTTGCCATATCATAGAAACTCTACCTTTCCCAGAATAGAAAGAAGAAACCATTATCAGAATCACACAAAGAGAGCAGTTTCAAAACCTGAATTGTGTCCTACTCAAGTCACAGTCAAGATGGTCACTGTAACAATAGTCTCAATTGTGCTTTTCAAAAGTTAATAAAGTTGAATCGTGCAACCCTTATGAATTGGTTTCAAGGGCATGTAATGCGTTCAGAATTGTTGCTAACAGATCTGGGCAGAGGGACAGCTGATCATATTTCTGGGTGTCTTAATTCAGCTGGTCATTATTCTCCCTTTGGGCTCCTTAGTGCCACGAACCATTTCCTAAAGAAGTGAAGTGGCTCAGTAACCTGCCTCCTCCTCCTCCATGTGAGGGGTCTAGATGCTGCAGTGGATTAGACATTGGCTTTTAATTTCTGTGCCCCTGCTCCCCCGGGCTTCAAATCTAACCCTGATGGATAGTCTGATGGCCATCTTCCAGTTTGGACAGTTAGGTTTCCCTAATTCTGTGCTCATCGTACTCAGATAAGGTACCCATATTTGACAAACATAAATGTACACAACACAAGACTAATAGTGCTCCTAACAACATTAGTTTTGTACATCTTTATGGGAAGAGCTGTGAGGTATGGGGTAGGTTGATCAGACATTCAGACTGAGAGTGCATACAGGCAGTGAGATGTGTTTGAACTTGTATGTTTAAATGCCCTAATGGGGTGCCCTTTCTCATTTTTAAATTCCAGTGGTAACAGCAAATTCACCGTGAGCTTTAGGAATTTCTCAGCGAGAGATTTGCTCAAGTGCGTGGGCAAACTGGGACCTGAGCTTCCAGATAGGTCATAGCTAGCAGACAACCAGTCTCGTCGCCGAGAGCATGCAGGCATCAAGCGCAGACAGCAGAAGGAGCTTGCGGCAAACCAGGCTCCCCACCCACCCTGTCCTTCAACCACTGTCTGCCCCACCTGTGAGAGACTGCAATTCCCGTATTGGATTGTTTAGTCACCTGCGAACTCACTTTAGAGTGGAAGCAAGTCTTCCTCGATTCCCAGGGACTGCCTATGATGGATGGATTGGGAAAGTATGCGGTCATACTAATTATTACAAAACACAACAATTAACTTAATTTGAATTTTTGGGAGTTCATGCAATATGTGGAGCATTGGAATTTGTTACAAACAATTCACAGCACCAAGCTGAAATGTGACTGCTTACACTGTGTTATGATCAAATTGCACCAGATACATTGCAGCTTGACCAAATTACACTTAAGAAATGCATCGTGCATGTTAAATGTGGGCAGATGCATGAGAAATGCATTGGCCATTTTTTAAATTAATTACAACAGCATCAGTTATTCTCTGTCCAACAGCAAGGAAGTTGCTAAACATTTATAAAACACTGGTAAGGCCTCAGCTGGAGTATTGTGTTCAATTCTGGGCACCACACTTTAGGAAGGATGCTAAGACCTTGGAGAAGGTGCAAAAAAGATTTCCTAAAATGGTTCTAGGGATGACAGACTTCAGGGATGAGCGATTTCAGCTATCTGGAGAGGCTGGGGTTGTTCTCCTTATAGCAGAGAAGGTTAAGAGGAGATTTGATAGAGGTGTTCAAAATCATGAACGGTTTTGATGGAGTAAATAAAGCAAAACGGTTTGCAATGGTCGGTAACCAGAGGCTCCGCCGAGTTGCCAACAGTTTTGGGTGCAACTTCAATGTCTTCCCCACACCCCACTATTTCATCGAATGATATAGCACAGAAGTAGGCCATTCGGTCCATCGTGCCTATGCTGGCTCTTTGGTAGAGTGATCCAATTGAAGCACTGACCACACTTCGTTCGCATGCCAGACATGAGACTCCCAAAGCAAGTGCTCTACTCGTAACTCCTTCACGGCAAACGAGCCAAAGGTGGGCAGTGGAAAGGTTGCAAGGACAGCCTCAAAGCCTCCCTGATAAAGTGCGACATCCCCACTGACACCTGGGAGTCCCTGGCCAAAGACTGCTCTAAGTGGAGGAAGTGCATCCGGGACGGCGCTGAGCACTCGAGTCTCGTCGCTGAGAGCATGCAGAAATCAAGCGCAGACAGCGGAAAGAGCGTGCGGCAAACAGTCCCACCCACCCTTTCCTTCAACCACTGTCTGTCCCACCTGTGACAGAGACTGGTTCTCGTATTGGACTGTACAGCCACCTGAGAACTCATGTTAAGAGTGGAAGCACATCTTTCTCGATTTCGAGGGACTGCCTATGATGAAATTATATGATGATGGTAGAGCTATCCAATTAAACCCACTCCCCTGCTCTTTTCCCATAGCACAGTATACCTTTCACCTTCAAGTATTTATCCAATTCCCTTTTGAAAGTTACTATTGAATCTGCTTCCACTGCCCTTTCAGGCAGTGCATTACAGATCACAACAACTCGCTGTGCAAAAAAATGTTTCCTTATGTCACCTTTTGCTAATCACTAAATCTGTGTCCTCTGGCCTGAGCCAAATTCAGCAGTGGGCCTCATTTAAATTAAGCCGGCAAGCTGCGGCGACAAACGGGCATTCCGATGCAGCTCCCTGATTGGGTCCTGACTAATTCCGGCCGGCTCCGACACCTAGCCGTCCTGTGGGGGGTGGGGGCGCGGGGGGAGCGGAGTGGTGCCAACCTGGCCTCAGCACTCCCCCTCCTGGTTCTGCATAAATGTAACTTTTTAAAAGTTTCATGGCCATTTCTTGAGTGGCCTCCAGGGGCCCGAATTTTGCATTGGGACTTTAGACTTTAAGGCCCCAGTCGGCCCCAAATCTGCACTTCTCCCACTCCACAAGCTCTTATCTGAAATATTCTGTTTCAGCACATTGCAGATTAACCCATATGGAACTAAGCTGTTGTAACTGCACACTATACATAGCTCACAATGTAGCACTGCTCAGGAGGATGTGCACGTGTAACCTGCTAGATTTCCATTGTTATCTGTGTATAAGCACTTGGCCTCAACTCTGCTTTCCCACCGAAGCCATAGCCAAGATCAGGAGATTCCTGTGCAGGGTGCTGCGAGCATAAACCCTTGCCCTATCACCCCATCGGAGCACTGGTCTATTAATCTATTTATATTTAAGTAACTGCTTGCAGTAAAAGATGATATTTGTACTTCAAGGAATCATTAGTTAGTTTTGATGTTTGTGAGATGGGTTAAAGATTTAATTTCCAGTGTTAAATTTTTGGGTCTTTTACTTAGATATTTCTCTGAGCTCATTGCTCCCTACAAACCAAACTGTACCTTTGTACACCCTATATCTGATTATAATCAGGGGTTGAACAGAAACCATTAGCACTATATTGAGCTTACTGGTGGATTCTTAGACTTCGAAATGTGAATTAACATTTATGATGGAATGCCTTAGACTATAAACAATGGAATAGGTTTATTAAAAATAACAGATAAGCAGCAGAAATAGACAATACAGAAGATTACAGTAGTTTATAGAGCATACCTAATCCTCAAACACAGAAAATAATAAACAAATATGACCCTTTGCTAATGCTCTCAGCACCATAGAACCTGAGATAGCACCTGTAAACATAACTTTACATGAGATTCTTTGTGGTGAAATTCTGCGGGAGTTCACCCGCTGCCAGAGGAGCCACAGAAATCCCAGAAAAACAGCATAAATGGCATACCAGCCTCCTCAAGGGCGCATGTGGGCCCTGATTCTGGTACTGCCCCATAACAAGTGGACAATGCTACATTTATCTATATTAAAAGATATGGGTAGATTTTTGTTATGCAAGGTTATTAAGGGATATGGAACCAAGGGGTAATAGAATAGAATCATTAAATATTACGGCACAGTAAATGGAATTAAGGTACAGATCAGCTATGATCTAATTGAATGGCGGAATAGGCTCAAGGGGCTGAATGGACTCCTTCTGTTCCTATGCCTGACATGGTCCCATTTGCCTATCCCATCTAGAGCTGGTGCAATCTTTCTAATTTAGGGACCTTACACCCACACAATTCTTTATAACTTCTGCGAACTTAAGGACAGTTCCACCGACACCTTCATCCAAATTCAAAAGCAAGAAATAAATCACACTGCAGTCAAAATGAAATGGTACGGTGCATGGTCCTCCAAAACAGATATAAACATAGTCTTTAAACATTTCAATCTGTACAACTTGAAATAATCTAATTCAATTGAGACTTATGTTGAAGAGCAATGGCCACAACAGTGATCCTTGTGGGATTCCCCACACAAAACCACTGCCATTAATAACTATATTCTGTTTACAGGCATGCAGCCAATTCCTTATTCAACGCAAGACCTGACTGCCAATCCCACAGGACTCTGCCTTACTTAGCAGTATTTCATGCAACACTTTTCAAAGGCATTTTGAAAATCAAGATGCAAAATGTTGACCGGTCTTCTGACATCCGGCAACTTAGTAACTTCCTCAAAAAATGCGATCAGGTTAGTGAGACAGGATCTTCTTTTCCAGAAGCAATGTTGAGACTTTTGAATAACTCCATCTCAGTCAAGGTGATCGTACAGTGTATCTCCAATGATCCCTTTATCAACTTGCCTATACTCAAATGAGCCTGTAATAAATATCGCAGTTCTGAGTTACTGCTCATTTTACCACATCAGCCTCTCTCCAGTTCATGGGAACAATCGGTAACCCCCAGCAAGCTCTTAAATTTCTGAGCAAGAGACTTACACAGCACAACCCCCATTCATTAGTGCAGCCTCGGGAGAATGCTGTCAGGACCAGCAGTCTGAGTGGTGGTGAGATCTCTTATTCTAGCCAGGAATGTATCAGCATCCACTTTGATACTTTCATTTTTAACATCAATTCTATATTTTATTATTGGTAAGGCAGTATCATCTTCAGTAGTGAAGAATGGTGCAAAGTAGCCATTTGATACTTCTGCCATATCCTGGGAGCCCAAAGATGGACTTTTCTTGAGTAAGGGCGTGTTGGACAGTTAAGAGGAGTATAGGCCCACATTCATTGTGAGTGGGCACCGCACCAAAGATCACTGATCAGCTGCAGCACATGCTGCAGATTGCTCCTATAGCTTTTCACATATTTGCTGATCAACTTTATTTTTGTTTCCCATAAAAATCCTTCTTTACTGGAGGAGTGGGGCTGAGGTAATTATCTACTTGAAAGGTTATGCAAATTCAGTCAGTGTGTCTTCACATTTGAAATAAAGAGTCAAAGAGGTTTATCACAGGATAACAGAGGGAAACCCTCTGAACTGTAATTATGTTATCACCAGTCTCAGCACCAGGTGGGAGAAATAAAAGAAGTGAACTTGGGAAATAACAGAGCCTATTCACTGTAAAGCTGCTAATTGCCATCTCGTTCCATTTCAGTAAAACCGCACATTAAATCTTTCAGGCTTATTTGATGTGCTTTTCCTGCACTTTTTAAATATTTCTGACTAATTCAGTTCAATTATGCAGGCATATTGAATATGTCTTTACTTTTAATTTGTTTTTCTATGCTGAACTTGTTAGGAGATATATTTCCCAGCTAAAGGAGCTGCTCATTTCTCGTGCTCTGGAGGAAGCCATGAAAGAAGGGTGATGGTCATAGGCAGGTGAGCACTATACAAATAACCCAATATCCGGTTTGTAAATCTGCAAATCCATACAGATGTTTGCCACTCTGGGAGGCAGTGCTAAACCTCAAAGCAGGAGAAGTGAGAATGTTTAGGAACAGGATGAGGTATTAGGACCAACATGTCTGTCCCTTTCTTCACAGAGGAACGTCACCTGCCCAACTTCTCACCTTATCCTTCAATCCCTTCTCTCATCTTGTCTCAATCTCTTCTCTCATTAATACTGCTTGCTTCAGTGGACTGCTCTTTTATTCCTATCTTCTCTAACTTTTAAATTGTGTGCCTGGGTGGTAGATATTTGAATGTCTGGGAACATGAACAGGTATGTGAAAGTGTTAACTTGCTTTCAGTAAGAGAAGGACTTTGAATGCACACGGATCAAATTTTGAACCAGTGCTCAAAAGGAGCATCTAGCCTGTTGGTACTACACAGCTTGATGTACATAGTTCTGAATTTTAATCCCAAACGTTTCTTGTTATAAAGACCTTTTTTAAAAAATCATTTATTTTTGCCATTATTTGCCTCTCTTAATACTGAAGTATGTAGCATGCATGCTGTGTGCCCATTGGTATGCCACCCGAGACAGTGAATGTTGGTACGTATTTTAGCACCAGAAGGGGGGTGAGGATCACAGTTTGATGTTTTCACCTCCAAAGCATCACCTGCCTCTGTCCCTACTTCACCCCACTGCTGCTTGAACCCTGTTGTCAGACTTTTGCAAACCCCACCTTGGTAGCCTTCTGAGCACCAGCCAACCCAGACTCCCACTCGCCCGGAATGCCGCTGGAAATATCCTTTTTGCACCAAATACCGCTCAGCTCACATCCATTGGCTCCCTATCGTTTAGAGCATCAACTTTAAAATCCTTGTTTTCATTTCCAGACCCCTCCATGGCATCCCTACCTCGGCAACCTCCTCCAGCTGAAAAGCTCCATTCCCCTGCCTTGCCATCAGTGACAGATTATTCAGCCTCTCCACTTTTCTACATTCGTTCTCATTTCAAGCCTCCCTTTTCACTGACCTCACCTGACTTCCCATCTACTCCTGCTGGAGTCTGAACTCCCACTGTGAAGCTGCTTGATGCATGTTACTGTGTTGAAGATGCGATATAATTGTAAACTCTTTCCGGCAAGTCATTGAGTACTGATACGAAGCAAGAACTCAAGTTAATTTGCACCCTGTAGCTCAGGGCCTCTGAGGTCGATTGTAGCACCCATAGTGTCACCCTGGCTGAGTTCAGCTAACATAGATTCTAGACAGCACACCCATAGAATAAAAACATATATCACATTAAAGTAAATTTTAAAAATCAGGTGGGATACAGGCATGTGATTGAAAATCAATTCCTGTTGTGCTACTAAAGTAGTTGAAATTTCCATCTATGCCAGAAGTTGCTGAAAAAATGTAGTTGTTGTCCAAAGGACCATTGGAAAGCAAGTGATATGTGGAGGTTACAGTGTCTGATTCCTGCCACAAGAGGGTTATATAGAACTTATTTAGCCTGTAGTAGCCTCTAGTGAAAGATGAATTGTACTACAGCAACATCTGAGCTGATTTATCCTTTTTATCTCAGCACCTGAACACGTTGAAACTTGCAATTTCTGAACCGTTATGAAACAACTCCTGAGTGCAGAGCATAAAAGATGTCAATCTTAGTGGCTCTGATGACAAACGCAGAGTGTAACTCACTGAACCATGCAAGCCCGAAGGCTTAAGGTTCAAGGTTCAGTCTTTCATAAGGTGCTGAGCTAGCTGATTTCATCTAGAACAGCAACAGGAGGCTACAACAGGCCTCAGCTTACCTTAGCAAGGATAGGGAACAATCTCAATAATAAGGCTCAAGATAATGATTGTGGGTAGTAATAAATTGGTAATAAGACAACTCTGGGAATGAGGACAGAGCTAAGGAAGGTAAACTGGAGAAAATAGTGACAAAGGTACCAAGTTTATGGACCGGGTCGCTAATGGTGGAGGAGGATTTCCTGGAGTTTATAAGGGATGGTTTTCTAGACCAATATGTCGAGGAACCAACTACGAGAGCTGGCCATCCTAGACTGGGTGTTTTGTAATGAGAGAGGATTAATTAGCAATCTTGCTGTGCAAGGCCTCTTGGGAAAGATTGACCATAATATGGTAGAATTCTTCATTAAGATGGAGAGTGACACAGTTAATTCAGAGACTAGGGTGCTGAAGTTAAAGAAAGGGAACTTCAATGGTATGAGACATGAATTGGCTAGGATAGACTGGCGAATGATACTTAAAGGGTTGACGGTGGATAGGCAATGGCAGACATTTAAAGATCGCTTGGATGAACCAACAATTGTACATCCCTGTCTGGCGTAAAAATAAAACGGGGAAGGTGGCTCAACCGTGGCTACCAAGGGAAATTAGGGATAGTGTTAATACCAAGGAAGAGGCATATAAATTGGCCAGAAAAAGCAGCAAACCTGAAGACTGGGAGAAATTTAGAATTCAAGAGAGGAGGACAAAGGGTTAGGAGGGGGAAAATAGAGTATGAGAGTAAGCTTGCAGGGAACATAAAAACTGACTGCAAAAGCATCTTTCGATATGTGAAGAGAAAAAGATTAGTGAAGACAAACGTAGTTCCCTTGCAGTCAGAATCAGATGAATTTATAATGGGGAACAAAGAAATGGCAGACCAATTGAACAAATACTTTGGTTCTGTCTTCACTAAGGAAGACACAAATAACCTTCCAGAAATACGAGGGGACCGAGGGCCTAGTGAGAACGAGGAACTGAAGGAAATCCTTATTAGTCAGGAAATTGTGTTAGGGAAATTGATGGGATTGAAGGCCAATAAATCCGCAGGGCTTGATAGTTTGCATCCCAGAGTACTTAAGGAAGTGCCCTAGAAATAGTAGATGCATTGGTGGTCATTTTCCAACATTCTATAGACTCTGGATCAGTTCCTATGGATTAGACAGTAGCTAATGTAACCCCACTTTTTAAAAAAGAGGGAGAGAGAAAACAGGGAATTATTGACCGGTTAGCCTAACATCGGTAGTGGGGAAAATGTTGGAATCAATTATTAAAGATGTAATAGCAGTGCATTTGGAAAGCAGTGACAGGATTGGTCCAAATCAGCATGGAATTAATTATGAAAGGAAAATCATGCTTGACAAATCTTTTAGAATTTTTTGAGGATGTAACGAGTAGAGTGGACAAGGGAGAACCAGTGGATGTGGTGTATTTGGACTTTCAAAAGGCTTTTGACAAGGTCTCACACAAGAGATTAGTGTGCAAAATTAAGGCATATGGGATTGAGGGTAATGTATTGACGTGGATAGAGAACTGGTTGGCAGACGGGAAACAAAGAGTGGGAATAAATGGGACCTTTTCAGAATGGCAGGCAGTGACTAGTGGGGTACCGCGGTGTTCAATGCTGGCACCCCATCTATTTACAATATATATTAATGATTTAGATGAAGGAATTGAATGTAATATCTCCAAGTTTGCAGATGACACTAAGCTGGGTGGCAGTGTGAGCTGAGAGGAGGATGCCAAGAGGCTGCAGGGTGACTTGGACAGGTTAGGTGAGTGGGCAAATGCATGGCAGATGCAGTATAATGTGGATAAATGTGAGGATATCCACTTTGGTGGCAAAAACACGAAGGCAGAATATTATCTGAATGGCGGCAGATTAGGAAAAGGGGAGGTGCAACGAGACCTGGGTGTTATGGTACATCAGTCATTGAAAGTTGGCAAGCAGGTACAGCAGGCGGTGAAGAAGGCAAATGGCATGTTGGCCTTCATAGCGAGAGGATTTGAGTACAGGAGCAGGGAGGTCTTACTGCAGTTGTACAGGGCCTTGGTGAAACATAGAAACATAGAAAATAGGTGCAGGAGTAGGCCATTCGGCCCTTCGAGCCTGCACCACCATTCAATGAGTTCATGGCTGAACATGTAACTTCAGTACCCCATTCGTGCTTTCTCGCCATACCCCTTGATCCCCCTCGTAGTAAGGACTACTTCTAACTCCTTTTTGAATATATTTAGTGAATTGGCCTCAACAACTTCCTGTGGTAGAGAATTCCACAGGTTCACCACTCTCTGGGTGAAGAAGTTTCTCCTCATCTCGGTCCTAAATGGCTTTCCCCTTATCCTTAGACTGTGACCCCTGGTTCTGGACTTCCCCAATATTGGGAACATTCTTCCTGCATCTAACCTGTCTAAACCCGTCAGAATTTTAAACGTTTCTATGAGATCCCCTCTCATTCTTCTGAACTACAGTGAATATAAGCCCAGTTGATCCAGTCTTTCTTGATATGTCAGTCCCGCCATCCCGGGAATCAATCTGGTGAATCTTCGCTGCACTCCCTCAATAGCAAGAATGTCCTTCCTCAAGTTAGGAGACCAGAACTGTACACAATACTCCAGGTGTGGCCTCACCAAGGCCCTGTACAACTGTAGTAACACCTCCCTGCCCCTGTACTCAAATCCCCTCGCTATGAAGGCCAACATGCCATTTGCTTTCTTAACCGCCTGCTGCACCTGCATGCCAACCTTCAGTGACTGATGTACCATGACACCCAGGTCTCATTGCACCTCCCTTTTCCTAATCTGTCACAATTAAGATAATAGTCTATCTCTCTGTTTTTACCACCAAAGTGGATAACCTCACATTTATCCACATTATACTTCATCTGCCATGCATTTGCCCACTCACCTAACCTATCCAAGTCACTCTGCAGCCTCAAAGGCCACACCTTGAATATTGTGTACAGTTTTGGTCTCCTAATCTGAGGAAGGACATTCTTGCTATTGAGGGAGTGCAGAGAAGATTCACCAGACTGATTCCTGGGATGGCAGGACTGACATAATGTAGAATTTACCAATATATCACAAAGATACCAGGTACCTTTCCCCTGCAGAGGAGAAGAATCCTTTTCTCGGCTTTTAAAATGAGTTTAAAGGGGCAGACGAAGCCTGAGGGGGATAAAAGGGAATGCATTCATGGAGACCCCCCCCCCCCAGTGTTTGGACTCATAGGAAAGGGAATTCAAAATGGACCTAAATTACAGAAGCTTGAGATCCCCTAAACATCTATGGGAAGGAGCATATCAATTTTAAGATTCTACAACATTTTGGCTGTGAAAAAGAGTTACCAAATACAGGAGGTGGGGCCAACCTCTGAAGCAAATTTGTGTATTAAGGATCCCAGGCTATTCACCCCTAAGAGATAATCGATTTACCCAATCAAGCACAATGGAAATCATGGTCAGGAAACTGGACAATCCTAAAACAATGCAAACCCAGTGATAGCACATTCTCACATCCTAATCGAGTTACTGCTGACAAAGGAGACATTTGAAAATCAATGGACAGAACAGTTTAAACAGAGCCCAAGAGATTTGATGGGAGATAACGGAGCCTTTTTTTGAGATATATCTATCCCCCAGTTTTCAAGGAAAAACTAGCAGAACACAGACTGGAACTCGCACAGACTCGAACAAGGACACAGACTGGAACTCGCACAGACTCGAACAAGGACACAGACTGGAACACAGACACAGACTGGAACACAGACACAGACACAAAGCAGCCTGCTTCCTCTACAGTGAAGAAATGGAATAGTGAAGGAAACTACCAGAACTGATCAGGAACTGACCGAGCACGAGGCCCACGAAACGGAAGGCTGTCAGCAACCAAATTGACAACCACTCTACAATCTACTTCTGAATGACCCAACGGGGGAGAAATTACCAAAAGGGACTAACTAAAACTATTCTCAACCAAAGAAAGTGGGTATTTACCCCATACATCCAAAACACAACTTAGCGCATCAACAGACTTACCCCAACCGAAGACTACGCAGTCCGAAGTCCTCTCCTCCATCCGGGGTATGGCTCGCCTAGAAGGCCAAGTGCAACGAACCCCGAAACCGTGATTCACCGGCAATTGTCCAAAGGGATTGGTGAGCATAGCCCCTGAACCCTCAGAGCTATAACTTAGTTAGGTAGGGGAATTGGGAGGGGGGAGGCTGGGATAACTTGTGTAAATGTATCTGCATTCTCCTCTTTACCCCATTTAGAGTTTAAGCTGTATTCTTTTCCCCACAGGCTGTAATTTGACATTTTATTCAATGTATTGTACCCCTCAGTGTGTATTGGTCTGTGTGTGTTATTAAAAGTGTGCCTTTTACTTCTTTTTAAACACAATAAAGCCATACCTGCTTCCTACCTTGAAACCGATTGGCTGTCCAAGTCTGTCACAGTCCCTTCATAATTCCAGTGTCTCGAACCAAGGGTGTGGGAGCGATTCGGAAACGTTCATATAAGGTCAGAAGGGAAAGCTGACCCCCTGCAAACCACCCCTTACAATATGAAGAAAGACTGGATCGACTTGACTTATATTCACTGGGATTTAGAAAACTGAGAGGGGAACTCATAGAAACATATAAAATTCTGATGGGACGGGACAGGTTAGATGCAGGAAGAATGTTCCCAATGTTGGGGAAGTCCAGAACCAGGGGTCACAGTCTAAGGATAAGGGGTAAGCCATTTAGGATCGAGATGAGGAGAAACTTCTTCACCCAGAGAGTGGTGAACCTGTGGAATTCTCTACCGCAGAGAGTTGTTGAAGCTAGTGCATTAGATATATTCAAAAGAGAGTTAGATGTGACCCTTACGGCTAAACGGATCAAGGGGTATGGAGAAAAGGCAGTAATGGGGTACTGATGTTGCATGATCAGCCATGATCATATTGAATGGCGGTGCAGGCTCGAAGGGCCGAATGGCCTACTCCTGCACCTACTTTCTATGTTTCTATGTTTGTAATTGTTTTCCCATGATTCATCTGGAGGAAGGTGCGGCTCATCCAAGACTGGATGTTGGACAAACAATCCGACAACACAGAGGCTGGGAGAGCTGGTGGAGAGGCTGGGAGAAGCGGTGGAGAGCTGGTGGAGAGGCTGGGAGAGCTGGTGGAGAGCTGGTGGAGAGGCTGGGAGAGCTGGTGGAGAGGCTGGGAGAAGTGGTGGAGAGGTGGTGGAGAGGCTGGGAGAGCTGGTGGAGAGGCTGGGAGAGCTGGTGGAGAGGCTGGGAGAGCTGGTGGAGAGGCTGGGAGAGCTGGTGGAGAGGCTGGGAGAAGTGGTGGAGAGCTGGTGGAGAGGCTGGGAGAGCTGGTGGAGAGGCTGGGAGAGCTGGTGGAGAGGCTGGGAGAGCTGGTGGAGAGGCTGGGAGAAGCGGTGGAGAGGTGGTGGAGAGGCTGGGAGAGCTGGTGGAGAGGCTGGGAGAGCTGGTGGAGAGGCTGGGAGAAGCGGTGGAGAGGCTGGGAGAGCTGGTGGAGAGGCTGGGAGAGCTGGTGGAGAGGCTGGGAGAGCTGGTGGAGAGGCTGGGAGAGCTGGTGGAGAGGCTGGGAGAGACGGAGAGGTAGAACTGGGTGTCAACGACATGTGGAAACTGACCCCGTGACTTTGGATGGTGTTACCAAGGGGTAGCATGTAGATGACCAAGACGAAGGAACCAAAGATGGATGTGAGGGTGGGAAGACATGCCATTGCTAGAGATGCTGTGGCTAAGAACAGAGAAGTAATAATTGAACCAGAAGCAAGGCCCATCCCATGGAGGTGGATCTTGGAAAAGAGGGAGGTGAAGAAGGATTGTGTGATTGACGGTGTCAAAAGCTTGGGAGTGGTTAAGTAGGGATAATGCACCACAGTCACAGTTATTGAGACCGTTGATTGTGACCTTGGTTAGGGCTGATTCAGGGCTGTGGGAGGAGTGCAAATCTGATTGGAGAGATTCAAACAAGGAGTTGCAAGAGAGGTGGGAATAGAAGTGGGAGTTGACAATATGTTCAAGGTCATGTTCATGGAGTGGAAAGGGAGGTTGGAGATGGAATGTTAGCAAGGACAGAGAGAATGAGGGTGTGTCTTTGAGGAGGGTGTGATGACAGCTGTGCTGAAAGGTAGGGGACAGTTCCTGAGGAGAGGGAACAGTATTGGCTAAAGTTGCAGTCTGAAGGAGTACTAATGGTCTGACCAACATTTCTCCTGAAACCAACACCACCGAAAACAGCTGCTTGTGGGATCTTGCTGTGCAAAAAATGGACACTGCATTTTCTGTATATAGTAATAGTCATTGCACTTCAAAGTAATTCATTGAATGTGAAGTGCTTTGAGACATTCTGAGAGACAAGATCTGGCATTCTCTATCAATACAAGTCTTTATTTCACTTTCCTCATTTCAAAAATACGAAAGTAAAATACTGCGGATGCTAGAATCTGGAATAAAAACAGAAAATGCTGGAAATCTCAGCCGGTCAGGCAGCATCTGTGGAGAGAAAGCAGAGTTAACGTTTCGGGTTGATGACCCTTTGTTCAGACCCTTTGCTCTGACAAAGGTCGTCGACCCGAAACGTTAACTCTGCTTTCTCTCCACAGATGCTGCCTGACACACAGAGATTTCCAGCATTTTCTGTTTTTTATTCCTCATTTCACTGTTTATTCATCCATGCCCACTCCTACAGGTCCCACGCTCATATCATTGTTGTACGTGGAAGACTAGATGTGGGAAAGTGGGTGAGTTATGTTAAATAGGTTTGCAGTAGACTGTCAGTAAATAACCTGTGGTTAATTGTTATAATGAGAGATTCCCATAGTGAAGTTCCTTGTTCAGCCACTTGTGGTTATGAGTCACCACGCTGTAAGCCCCGATTTCCACCTAACCCAGCTGGAGGTTTGGGTCGGAAGCCCGTTTTACACCCTGCCCAATTTTGTAAAAAAAGCATCCCATTCAAACCCTCCCTGATCCCGTTGGGCAGGTTAGGTTTAAATTGGAGCTTGTAACCCTTGAGGGGAATATTAATAATTGGTAGTTTAGCTTCTTCAGTGGCTCCTCTCATAAAAGCACTGCCTAATGCGGCAATCGGTGATAGCCAGGAGGAAGGTCCTGTCCCAACCCGGTCTGATTTAGTGAACTTCTGATGTGCCAGTGGTGCTGCTGCCATTGGCACATGCAGCAAGTATCTGTGAACTCGGAAAGGGGAGAAATTTGACAGGTTTGCCGCTTCTAATACTTGCTGCTGAAAAATACATGTGTGTGGACTTTGGATGAGTATAAGATCATACTTGATTCCCTCCGGTCTTAACAACAACACTCACTGTCCAGGGTCACACATGAGGAAAGGCTATTTGAAAAAGGTACCGTAACATTGCTCACACCCATGGAACCACACATACCCCAACAACATCCAGTGGGAAAATGAAACACAATTGCAACCCTGGCAGCCCAATATGTGGGGCCTTTTGTGACCTCTGCCTGCAACCTACTGAATGGCACTGGAACTAAAAGTCTGTACATATGAGCATGGCAAACCTGTATGTATTAGTAGTTTACTTTCTCTGCAAGCTCTTTAATGTTTTACAAGCACTATGATTGCAACAGGAGAAGTGAGAATGTTTAGGAACAAGATGAGGTGTTAGAAACATAGAAAATAGGTGCAGGAGTAGGCCATTCAGCCCTTCTAGCCTGCACCGCCATTCAATGAGTTCATGGCTGAACATGCAACTTCAGTACCCCATTCCTGCTTTCTCGCCATACCCCTTGATCCCCCTAGTAGTAAGGACTTCATCTAACTCCTTTTTGAATATATTTAGTGAATTGGCCTCAACAACTTTCTGTGGTAGAGAATTCCACAGGTTCACCACTCTCTGGGTGAAGAAGTTTCTCCTCATCTCGGTCCTAAATGGCTTACCCCTTGTCCTTAGACTGTGACCCCTGGTTCTGGACTTCCCCAACATTGGGAACATTCTTCCTGCATCTAACCTGTCTAACCCCGTCAGAATTTAAAACGTTTCTATGAGGTCCCCTCTCATTCTTCTGAACTCCAGTGAATTAGGACCAACATTTCTGTCCTTTTTTTCACAGTAGAACCTCACCTGCCCAACTTCTCACCATATCCTTCAATTTCATCATAGACAGTCCCTCGGAACGAAGGACCTAAAATTCCAGGCCCCAAACTACATGTTGAAGGGTGGAAGGTGCCTGTGCGTGGATTATTTTAACGTGTGGTGGCCGTTGCACACCAGCAACCACGGGCTTGACAGGTCTTGGTCCAGTGGCAAGGATTACCCAGGACGAATGGAGACCTGCTCTCTGCACGGACCGAATGCGCACACATATCGCAGTGTGGGCTGGCCCATGCTGCCCCTGGGCTCTTGCCTCTTCTGGGCCCCAAACTCACGCCTCTCCTGGGCTTCGGTCACTTCCCTCTACAAACTCTAGCCGCTCCTTCGCCTCTCCTGCTGTGGCTGCCCGCACTGCAATCAGCAACCTGGCTTTGGAGCCGTCGCCCTCCTGCAGCAGCACGCGCTGCTCCCTGCAGTGGTATGCTGCCGCACGCTACTCTCTCTAATGGCCCTGGCCTGCTCTTCATCGACATAAGTTTAGTTGCTAAACTGAACTGTTGTTGTGAAAATCTATTGCTGGATCCAGGATCCTTTGTATTTTGTGAAAACTCTGGAGTAATTTTTTCATTATGCCTGCATTGATGGTACATCAATTCTAATGTAGTTGGCAAATATATTCTAATCTAAATGAAGGGTGTGAGTTTTTATTCTATTTGTTTTGTGCTGGACAGCAAATTTGAAGGGGTTAGGGACAAGTACAGAGTATTCACTCCCTGCTGAGGATAAATTCTTTAGCCTGTGACTAAAGAACAACAACAACTTGTATTGATATAGCGCCTTTAATGTAGTAAAACGTCCCAAGGTGCTTCACAGCAGTGTTATAAGACAAAACAAATAAATTTGATACCGAGCCACATAAGAAGAAATTACGGCAGATGACCAAAAACTTGGTCAAAGAGGTAAGTTTTAAGAGCGTCTTAAAGGAGGAAAGAGAGGCAGAGAGGTTTAGGGAGGGAGTTCCAAAGCTTAGGGTCCAGGCAGCTGAAGGCATGACCACCAATGGTTGAGCAATTATAATCAGGGATGTTCAAGAGAGAAGAATTTGAGGAGCGCAGATATCTTGTGGGGTTGTGAGGCTGAAGGAGATTACAGAGATAGGGAGGGGTAAGGCCATGGAGGGATTTATAAACAACGATGAGAATTTTGAAAACGAGGCATTGCTTAACCGGGAGCCAATGTAGGGCAGTGAGCACGGGGTGATGGGTGATGTAGTGCACAGGGGGCGATGGGTGAAAGAAAGTAAATGTCTTTTGTTTATGAACATACCTGCCCAATGATAGCAATGTCTTTCATTGGTTCTCTGGCACTTCTCTCTCATGGTTCCACTCATGTCTCAGAACATTCACTGTAGCTCGGTGGATAGCACTCGCTTCTGAGTCGTTGCTTCAAGCCCCACTCCAGTGATTCGAGCACATTATCTTTGTTGACGGAGGAGCTGTCTTTCGGATGAGACATTAAACCGAGGACCCATGTGCCTTCTCAGATGGACTTAAAAGCTCCCACGGCACTATTTCGAAGAAGAGCAGGGAGCTCTCCCTGGTGTCCTGCCCATTATTAACCCCTCAACCAACATCACTAAAACAGATTAGTATCACATTTCTGTTTGTGGGACCTTGCTGTGCACAAATAGGCTGCCACATTTCCTAAGTTACAATTGCACTTCAAAAGTAATTAATTGGCTGTAAAGCGTTTTGGGATGTCCCGAGGACATGAAAGGCGGTGTGGAAATGCAAGTCTTTTTTCATTACTACTTTCTGAATGGTTTCTCCTCTCACTCAAGGTCACCTCTTCAGTAACCCAAGGGTCAATCATTGGTTCCTTCCTTCTCCCATTATAGAAAGGGTATTGGAGCCATAGAAATGGTGATTCGGCGGACTGATACCTGAGGTGAGATGATATAGTTAAGTGAGAGACTTGTAAAGCTAGGATGGAATTCATTGCAGCAGAAAAGAATAAGGGGAGCTATAACAGAAGGTTGTCAAATTATGAAAGAGTTTCTGAGGGTTAATAGTGAAAGATTATTTTTACTGGTCAGTGAATAGATAACAAGGGAACATAAATTTGTGATTACCACTAGAAGTATAAAGGGGGAAGTTAGAAGAAATGTTGTCAAGCAAACTTAGAATGCATTACTACAAGTGGCTATTGAAGCCGAGGCATTATCAACATTTGAGAGGGAATTAGATAAACACTTAAGAAGGAAAACTATTTAGAGTATGGGGAAACTACAAGGAAATTGGATTTTGACTGGATAGCTCTGGTATGGACCTGGCATAGGAGTGATGGGTTGAATGGCCTTCACTTCCAATATGTCTATGATTCTTCCATCTGCCTCTTGGCAACGTCATCTACCAGAACAGGCCCAGCTTGAAATGTTGAAGAATTCTCTTCAGAAACCATTTTGTATTGTTACCTCTGTACCTAAATTCAGAAGCCACCTTAAAAACCTTTCTCCATAGACATGCCTCAGTCTACCTTCCCCTTTCACTTCCTGCTCAGGATCCTCACCCCTTGTAAACATCAGAGGTGTTTGTTTGCATGAGGAGTGCTATATAAATATATAAATTATTCTTGGCAAAAATATCAACATAACAAGCCAGGAGCCACATGGCTGAGGCTTTTGGAATGCCTAGAAAGCAGCTTCTCACATCCCGGATTTGCACTGTGGGCTGCAGGGCAGATTTTCAGCAAACCTGTGGAAATTCCTAAAGAAGTTTACACATAGAAAGAGTAAGAATGTTGTCTTTGGGAAATAGGAAACTTGGAAAGAATTGCATTAAAGTTTTCCAGATTATGAAGGGAATTGACCAATTTAACGCAAGCAAAATGCTCACCGTCAAGTACCAAATTCATAAGTTAAAAAAATAGAACTTAAGTTTTCATATTCAGTGCTTTAGCCCAGAGCCGAACAGCTTTTTCCAGTTCCTAAAATTGCTTATGTTGTAAGGAGGAGGTAGATCTATGGTTGCTGAGGGCAGTGGAATCCAAAACACTGCAAATCCTGGTTTATGTTGCCTAAAAGTTGTCCAACATTCTGTTAATAAGCATAAATCTGTTGACTGAGGAGTTAATAAAATTAGTGCAACATCTGGAAATCCTGAATGCGGCATCTATGTTGTCAAAAGCAAAATACTGCAGCTCCTGAAAATCTAAAATAAAACCAGAAAATGTTGAAAGCCACCCAGCGGGCCAGGCAGCATCTGTGGAGAAAGAAACAGAGTTAAGTTATAAGGACAATGACCTATCGTCAGAAACATACTTTGTCAATTTATTTTAATAAGTAAAATGTATTGATTTAAAATTGACCATAAACTATAGGGGATATTGAACAGTATAAACTCAGGCTGATATCCAGCCCAGAATGTATAATGCCAGCTTCACTTGTGTAAATATATCATTCCAATCTAACCCCTACATTGCACCCTTCAAGGTAGCCCAGTTCTGACGAAGGGTCACAGACCTGAAAGGTTAACTCTGCTTTTCCCTCCACAGATGTTGCCTGACCCGCTGAGATATCCAGCATTTTCTGTTTTTATTTCAGATTCCAGCTTCCATAGTATTTTGCTTTT
This sequence comes from Pristiophorus japonicus, assembly GCF_044704955.1. NCBI lineage: Eukaryota > Metazoa > Chordata > Chondrichthyes > Pristiophoridae > Pristiophorus > Pristiophorus japonicus. Next base: position 938,892 of record NC_092000.1, read on the forward strand.
GTATATACCGTATATACTCGCGTATCCTACGATCTCACGTATCATGCGACCCCTAAATTTTCGTCCCCAAAACATGATTTTATCATATATCTCATGTATCATGCGAGTCACTTTTTTGAGATACCAGATGCCACTAGGCTAGGCTTTCAAACAAGTTTAACAAGTACCCAACACGTAACAAGTACCCTAACACATAACAACGATCGAATACAGATCTTAACAACCGAATCATGAAACATCGAGTGGATTCTGTTGTGAAAGCTGTTCGCGAATCGAACACCGATATAGCAATCATTCCAGCTGGCTTAACTAGCGTCGTTCAGCCACAGCCTCTACTGTGTTTGCGGGTAAAAGAAGCATGGGCTGAGATAGATGGAGCCTCTAATAATGCACCAACTTCAGTGGGAGTTGTGGGTGGCGATCTCTAGACCACAGCAAAGATACAGTACAAGTGACAATAGAGGCTGCAATCCAGCCCAGGAGATACCTGCCGAGATTCAGCGTGGATACGGTCTGCTTAACAGCCTAACAGCCTAATCTTGGCCAGCACTTCACACCCGCAAATTTTGTATCTCGCGTATCATGCGACCCCCCAAATTTAGGTTACAATTTAGGTCTTCAAAAGTCGCATGATACGCGAGTATATACGGTATATTATAAAGTACCTGCTTAATCCCCGAATAGCCTGAGCATTCCTCCCGCCGCCCAGCAGAGTTCTTTCCTAGTTCTGAACTCAAGCTGCACTGTAATTCCACACATCCATTTTACAAATACTCCCTAAATGAAAAGCAAAGTGAGGCAATAGTCTTTTTTTTCCTGTGAAAGATTGAAGCATAGAGCCTGTAAGAAAAAGTTTTGCGACTAGTTCACAGAGTTTGACTCTGATTTACAGATGCAAAATGATTCGAATAAATTAAGTGCAGTAAATAATGAGTGAGTGGCGATTCCCTCTAGGAAATGAGTATAGAATTTAACCCCTTGTTCTCTCCCCCTTATATCACCAATTTTAGTATTTTGTCAAGAATAATTCAAAAGGAACACATGCCCTCAGTTACATTGCTCATGTATTCAATTCAGGATGTTTAAAAGATCAGTATCCAGCAGTGAAGTCATTCATTGCAGAATGTGGAATGTAAGAAAAGAAATTATTTCACAATTTCACTTTCTGTTCAACGTACACTCCCTCATAGAAGGAAATAAATGTTTTACCAAAAATGTCTTCAACTTAAAAAAAACATAAATTGTAATGCCTGTAAAGGCGGGTGGGGTGGGGGGGGGGGGGGGGTGGGCGTGAGTGTGCGGTGTGTGTGGTCTCTATCAGGTTCCCTTCTGATCAACTTGAGCGATTTCGAATCGCTCTCACTCCCTTAGGTTCTGTACTCTGGATTTATTTGCGGAGTGTGACAAAAGTGCAGAGGACACTGGTTTGATGCAAAGAACTTTGGTTTTATTACAGTCAGGGTAATAAAGGCTTATTACTCTTGTAAGAAAATACACAGCCAAACTTAAAATCACTCTAATAAAGAACAATACAGGGAAAGGTACAAGGTCAAACCTATAATCATTCTAATAAAGTACCATACACTACACATTCAAAGGGGGTTGCAGTAAAATTATACCTCCCACCTCCCAATACCTAATTCTAGCTAGGTTAGACTCCAGGGCAGGCAGGGACTTATGCTTACCAATCCTTTTGATAGTTAATGGTAGATGGTGATGTTCTTCCTTCCTTCAGGACTTCAAGACTTTGAGGCTGGAGAGTCTCTCCCCTCTCTCTCCTCTCTCTCTTCTCTCACTCTCTCTCCTCTCTCTAACCTCTGTTGAAAACAGTGGCCAGTTATACGATTTCAGTGTTCTAATTTTGCCGCCCAATCTGTTCACAATCCTTTGTATAATTTTGGCGGGCTTGGTTCTTCTTTGTAATATTTTGTCGGACTTGTTAAAGTTGATATGTCTCGGGTGGGTTGATGTTCGAAAAACTGTTTTCTCTACTCAAGAGAAGGGACTCCTGTCATTTCAGCCCATAGCTTCTAAAATGTCTTTCTGGACGGCAGCAAGTGTTTTCTGTCCTCTTTTGCTCTGAGAAGAGAGGGACTGGTACAGTTTGCTGTCTAGAGATAGGAGAAGCATCTTTGCCATTTCTGCATCATCGCACCCATTAATATCCCCTGCCTGTTCCACTTCCACAAACCGAGGGGTCTGCACCTGGGCAGGATCGGAACCAATGTCCTAGGGGGAGTGTTTGCTAGTGCTGTTGGGGAGGAGTTAAACTAATATGGCAGGGGGATGGGAATCAAGGCAGGGAGACAGAGGGAAACAAAAAGGAGACAAAAGCAAAAGACAGCAAGGAGATGAGTAAAAGTGGAGGGCAGAGAAACCCAAGGCAAACAAAAAGGGCCACTGAATATAAAGGGGCTGCAGGAGGGGTCAAAACTAGAAATCATGATTTAAAAACTAGGATTAAAACACTCTACCTAAACGCACGCAGCACTCGAAATAAAGTAAATAAGTTGACGGCACAAACCATTACAAATGGTTATGATTTGGTGGCCATTACAGAAACATGGTTGCAGGGTGGCCAAGACTGGGAATTAAACATACAGGGGTATCTGACGATTCGGAAAGGTAGACAAGAAGGGAAAGGAGGTGGGGTAGCTCTGTTAATAAAGGATGATGTCAGGGCAGTTGTGAGAGACGATATTGGCTCTAATGAACAAAATGTTGAATCATTGTGGGTGGAGATTAGAGATAGTAAGGGGAAAAAGTCACTGGTGGGCGTAGTTTATAGGCCCCCAAATAATAACTTCATGGTGGGGCGGGCAATAATCAAGGGAATAATGGAGGCATGTGAAAAAGGAACGGCAGTAGTCATGGGGGATTTTAACCTACATATCGATTGGTCAACTCAAATCGCACGGGGTAGCCTGGAGGAGGAATTCATAGAATGCATACGGGATTGTTTCTTAGAACAGAATGTTACAGAATGTTACAGAACCTACAAGGTAGAAAGCTATCTTAGATCTGGTCCTGTGTAATGAGACAGGAAAAATAAATGATCTCCTAGTAAAAGATCCTCTCGGAATGAGTGATCACAGTCTGGTTGAATTTTTAATACAGATTGAGGGTGAGGAAGTTGTGTCTCAAACGAGCGTACTATGCTTAAACAAAGGGGACTACAGTGGGATGAGGGCAGAGTTGGCTAAAGTAGACTGGAAACACAGACTAAACGGTGGCACAATTGAGGAACAGTGGAGGACTTTTAAGGAGCTCTTTCATAGTGCTCAACAAAAATATATTCCAGTGAAAAAGAAGGGCGGTAAGAGAAGGGATAACCAGCCGTGGATAACCAAGGAAATAAAGGAGAGTATCAAATCAAAGACCAATGCGTATAAGGTGGCCAAGGTTAGTGGGAAATTAGAAGATTGGGAAAATTTTAAACAACAGCAAAGAATTACTAAAAAAGCAATAAAGAAAGGAAAAATAGATTACGAAGGTAAACTTGAGCAAAACATAAAAACAGATGGTAAAAGCTTTTACAGATATATAAAATGGAAAAGAGTGACTAAAGTAAATGTTGGTCCCTTAGAAGATGAGAAGGGGGATTTAATAATGGGAAATGTGGAAATGGCTGAGACTTTAAACAATTATTTTGCTTCGGTCTTCACAGTGGAAGACACAAAAACCATGCCAAAAATTGCTGGTCACAGGAATGTGGGAAGGGAGGACCTTGAGACAATCACTATCACTAGGGAGGTAGTGCTGGACAGGCTAATGGGACTGAAGGTAGACAAGTCCCCTGGTCCTGATGAAATGCATCCCAGGGTATTAAAAGAGATGGCGGAAGTTATAGCAGATGCATTCATTATAATCTACCAAAAGTCTCTGGACTCTGGGGAGGTACCAGCGGATTGGAAAGCAGCTAATGTAACGCCTCCGTTTAAAAAAGACGACAGACAAAAGGCAGGTAACTATAGGCCGGTTAGTTTAACATCTGTAGTGGGGAAAATGCTTGAAACTATCATTAAGGAAGAAATAGTGGGGCATCTAGATAGGAATAGTGCAATCAAGCAGACGCAGCATGGATTCATGAAGGGGAAATCATGTTTAACTAATTTACTGGAATTCTTTGAGGATATAACGAGCATGGTGGATAGAGGTGTACCGATGGATGTGGTGTATTTAGATTTCCAAAAGGCATTCGATAAGGTGCCACACAAAAGGTTACTGCAGAAGATAAACGTACGCGGAGTCAGAGGAAATGTATTAGCATGGATAGAGAATTGGCTGGCGAACAGAAAGCAGAGAGTCGGGATAAATGGGTCCTTTTCGGGTTGGAAATCAGTGGTTAGTGGTGTGCCACAGGGATCGGTGCTGGGACCACAACTGTTTACAATATACATAGATGACCTGGAAGAGGGGACAGAGTGTATTGCAACAAAATTTGCAGATGACACAAAGATTAGTGGGAAAGCGGGTTGTGTAGAGGACTCGGAGAGACTGCAAGGAGATTTGGATAGGTTAAGCGAATGGGCTAAGGTTTGCCAGATGGAATACAATGTCGGAAAGTGTGAGGTCATCCACCTTGGGAAAAAAACAGTAAAAGGGAATATTATTTGAATGGGGAGAAATTGCAACATGCTGTGGTGCAGAGGGACCTGGGGGTCCTTGTGCATGAATCCCAAAAGGTTAGTTTGCAGGTGCAGCAGGTAATCAGGAAGGCGAATGGAATGTTGACCTTCATTGCGAGAGGGATGGAGTACAAAAGCAGGGAGGTCTTGCTGCAACTGTATAAGGTATTGGCAAGGCCGCACCTGGAGTACTGCATGCAGTTTTGGTCACCTTACTTAAGGAAGGATATACTAGCTTTGGAAGGGGTACAGAGACGATTCACTCGGCTGAATCCAGAAATGAGGGGGTTACCTTATGATGATAGATTGAGTAGACTGGGTCTTTACTCGTTGGAGTTCAGAAGGATGAGGGGTGATCTTATAGAAACATTTATAATCATGAAAGGGATAGACAAGATAGAGGCAGAGAGGTTGTTTCCATTGGTAAGGGAGACTAGAACTAGGGGGCACAGCCTCAAAATACGGGGGAGCCAATTTAAAACCGAGTTGAGAAGGAATTTCTTCTCCCAGAGGGTTGTGAATCTGTGGAATTCTCTGCCCAAGGAAGCAGTTGAGGCTAGCTCATTGAATGTATTCAAGTCAAAGATATATAGATTTTTAACCAATAAGGGAATTAAGGATTACGGGCAGAGGGCGGGTAAGTGGAGCTGAGTCCACGACCAGATCAGCCATGATCTTATTGAATGGCGGAGCAGGCTCGAGGGGCTAGATGGCCTACTACTGTTCCTAATTCTTATGTTCTTATCTTCTTATGTAAGTTGCTGTTGGTTTTACGTCCACTGGCATTTCCGGCAGTGAATTCCAGATCGTAATAACCCGCTGTTCATAAACAATTCTCATCGTCTCCCCATTATTGGAGGGAGTGAAGATTGAATCCCCGTTTTAACATCTCTCCTGTTCCCAGTTACCCTGTCAGTGTCCCGTGACCTTGATCCTGGGCCCATAAAGAGAAATAAACACTGGAACAAGTAGTTTCAAATGAGATGATATCGAGCAATGGACACCTGTTGGTTAAAATCGTGGTGTGTAAATGTGGCTGATTTCCATAAAGAATGCTATTTTAAATAGGCACAAACTGTTTGAACACATACACGATTTTAAATTATTCATCCATTGTTTAAACATATACTTATATTCTGAAATTTGAGATGTGCTATTTCAATTTATAGAGACACACACACACACATACATATGTATATAGTTTCCAATAATAATGTTAGCTTATACATACAATATTGCAGATATATGCTGTGTTAGGAGATATGTATACCTGGATACATTGTGAACATGCTGCCTTAGATTATATACATGTTGCTTAGATTTATATTTAAAATGTTGTGACTTATAGAAAGGCCAGTTTATTCATACTTAATGTTCTAAATTATATAACGGCTGATTTGAAGTGTCCATATAAAACATTAAACTATATACTTATTCTGTAACTCTCTGATATCTATAAACAAAAGAAGTTGCATTTACGTAGCGTCTTTAAAATAGTTACGCATCACAAGGTGCTTCACAGGAGCGATTTTCCAAACGGTTTTGACACCAAGCCATATATTAGGGCAGGGGACTGAAAGCTTGGGAAAAGAGGTAGGTTTTAAGGAGCATCTTAAAGGAGATACTGTCTCCCTCAAATTCAAATCTGCTGTCATCACCTCCCTTCTTTAAATATCCTCCCTTGACCCCTCGGTCCTTGCAAAGCACCTCCCCATCTCCAACCTCCCCTTCCCCAAAGTCCTTGAGCATGTTGTCATCTCCCAAATCCATGCCGATCTCTCCTGAAACTCCATATTTGAAACAGACCAATCAGGTTTCTGCCTGAAATGGCTCAAAGTCACAAATGATATCCTATGTGGCTGATCATGTAAAACCCCCTCCTCATCGTTCTTGACCTGTCTGCAGCCTTTTGCAAGGTTGACCACTCCATAGTCCTTGTGCATGAAACAAAAAACTTTATTATGCAGGTACAGCAAGTAATCAGGAAGGAAAAGGTAATGTTGGCCATTATTGCAAGGGGAATAGAGTATAAAAGCAGAGAAGTCCTGCTCCAACTGTACAGGGTATTGGTGAGGACACACCTAGAGTACTGTGTACAGTTTTGGTCGTATTTAAGGAAGGATACACTTGAAATGGAGGCTGCTCAGAGAAGGTTCACTCGGTTGATTCCAGAGATGGGCGCTGACTTATGAAGATAGGTTGGGCCTATACTCATTGGAGTTCAGAAGACTGTGGTGATCTTATCGAAACATATAAGATAATGAGGGGATTCGACAAGTTGGATGCAGAGAGGATATTTCTACAAAGCGGAAACTAAACCTTGGGTTCATAGTCTCAGAATAAGGTGCTGCTCATTTAAAACTGAGATGAGGAGAAATTTCTTGTCTCAGAGGGTTGTAAATCTATGGAATTATCTGCCCCAGAGAGCTGTGGAGGCTGGCTCTTTAAATATATTTGAGACGGAGATAAACATATTTTTGAGCGATAAGTGAGTAAAGGGTTATGGGGAGCGGGCAGGGATGTGGAACTGAGTCCATGATCAGATCAGCCATGATCTTATTGAATGATGGAGCAGGCCCGAGAGGCCAAATGGCCTTCTCCTGCTCCTATTTCTTATGTTCTTATTTTCTTACAAAAATCCCGGCCAATCGGGTAAAAAAAATCTGGGAAAATTTCTCTCCGACACATCTGGGCGATCGAAACTAGTCGAGGAGACCACCCTGGCTGTATTAGATTCCACGACATATTACCGTCGCGTCTGTGCCACCCAACAAGAAGTTATCCAGTCTAATCGCACTTACCAGCCTTAGGTCCGTAACCCTGCAGGTTACCACACTTCAAGTGCACATGCAAGCACCTTTTAAATGTGGTGAGGATTTCTCCCTCCACGACACTTCCAGGCAGCGTGTTCCAGACCCTCACAACCCTCTGCGTGAAGAAGCTTTCCCTCAAATCCCCTCTAACCCTTCCACCAAACTCATTAAATCTATGCCCCCTCGTAATTGACCCCTTGATTTCCACTATATCCAGTCCCCTCAAAATTTTATACACCACATTGAGGTCTCCCCTCAACCTCCTCTGTTCCAAGGAGAGCAAACCCAACTGTCCATTCTGTCCTCATAGCGAAGAGTTTCCATTCCAGGCAGTATCCTCGTAATTCTCCTCTGCACCTTCTCTAGTGCAATCATGTCCTTCCTGGAATACGGCGACCAGAACTGCATGCAGTACTCCAGCTGAGGCCTAACCAGTGTATTATACAATTTAAGCATAATCTCCTTGCTCCTGTATCCTATGCCTCGGCCAATAAAGGCAAGCGTTCTGTATACCTTCTTAACCATCTTATCCACCTGGCCTGCTACATTCAGGGATCTGTGGCCAAACACTCCAAGCTCCCTTTGTTAATCTACACTTCTACGTGGCCTATCGTTTAATGTGTATAAATTTCCTTATTAGCCCTCCTCAAATGCATTACCTCACACTTCTCCGAATTAAATCCGGTTGCGTCATAAATACACCAATATAAAAACTGTTCCTTTTGATGGTGGAATCGTGTGATACCGCATGATTTATTTTATGTGACTGCTTTCAAACTCTCTCCAGCTTCCGTGGGGTGTGAGGCAGCCATGAGTAGCAGCATTTCCTATCAGCGCCCATAACCCGCTCGCTTCTGCAGCCTGTTGCCAGTGATCTACAAATAATTCAATTGCAGAGATAGGGCGCAAAGAATCATCAGGGAGAGCTGCATGGGCTCAAAAACTAAATTAGAGGGACAGGATCAGTGGGACAGTTAATGTTCTGGGGCATGGACATCGTTCAGAGCTGCAAACACATCAATGTAAGATGGAGAGAACATTTTTCCTCTGGAGGAAAGGTCCAGCTCAGTGGGTATTGATCCTGCAGGGAGAAACGATTGATAGTTACTTTGTAATCGCTACAAATTCACGGCAGATCACGACGAACCAAAGCCTCAGACTGAGGAGGCAGAGGTATATGGGGTGCACACATTTACCACAAAGTGTCCCCCGATAATGCTTAAATTTGAATTAAATGGACTCCCGCTGTCAATGGAGCTGGACACGTGCGCGAGCCAGTCCATTATGAGCAAAATAAATTGTGGTGCAGCAAGGCCTCAAGGACAGTCTTGACTCCCATTCGCACGAAACTGAGAACTTACACAAATGAACTGATTCCCGTAATCCGCAGTGCTACTGTAAAGGTATCCTACGGTGGAGCGGTGCACAAGCTACCACTCTGTGTATTACCGGGCAATGGCCCCACGCTGTTCGGCAGGAGCTGGCTGGCAAAGATACACTGGAACTGGGATCATGTCCGAGCGCTCTTGTCCACTGACGACACTTCGTGTGCCCAGGTCTTAAACAAGTTCCCTTCGCTGTTCAAACTAGGCATCGGGAAGTTCCAAGGAGCAAAAGTACAGATCCATCTAAGTCCGGGGGCGCGACCCATCCATCACAAGGAGAGAGCAGTATCGTACTTGATGAGAGAAAGAATAGAGATCAAGCTGGACTGCTTCAATGAGAGGGCATCATTTCGCCAATCGAATTCAACGAGTCTGATTGTTCCAGTCCTCAAGGGAGATGGCACCATCAGAATTTGTGGTGATTACAAAGTAATTATAAATCGCTTCTCCCTACAGGATCAATACCCACTACCAAAAGCTGACGACCTTTCTGCGAAGCTGGCGGGAGGGAAGACGTTCACGAAGCTGGACTTGACCTCGGACTACATGATGCAGGAGTTGGAGGAATCATCGAAGGGCCTCACCTGCATCAACACGCACAAAAGTCATTTCATTTACAACAGTTGCCCATTTGGGATTCGATCAGCCACTGCGATATTCCAGAGAAACATTGAAAGCTTACTGAAGTCGATCCCGCGCACGGTCGTCTTCCAGGATAGCATATTGGTTACAGGTCGGGACACAGTCGAGCATCTGTAGAACATGGAGTAGGTTCTTAATCGACTCAACTGTGTGGGGCTCAGGTTAAAACGCTCGAAGTGCGATTTCCTGGTGCCTGAACTGTAGTTCCTGGGGAGAAGAATTGCGGCGGATGGCATCAGGCCCACCGATTCGAAGATTGAGGCAATCGAGAACACACCGAGGCCACAGAACGTGATGGAGCTGCTATCGTTTCTAAGACTCCTGAACTACTTTGCCAACTTCTTACCGGGTCTCAGCACATTGTTCAAACCACTGCACGCCTTACTGCGTAAAGGAGACGAATGGGTATGGGGCAAAAGCCAAGAAAATGCCTTTGGAAAAGCTAGAAAATTGTTTTGCTCAAACAAATTGCTTGTGTTGTATGATCCATGTAGCGTTTGGTAAGAGCATGTGATGCATCATCATATGGCGTTCGGTGTGTATTGCAACAAGCTAATGATTTTGGGAAATTGCAACCGGTTGCTTATGCATCCAGGAGTCTGTCTAAGGCTGAGGGAGCCTACAGCATGCTTGAAAAAGAATCGTTAGCGTGTGTTTATGGGGTAAATAAAATGCAATAATATCTGTTTGGGCTCAAATTTGAATTGGAAGCTGACAATAAGCCACTGATAACCCTTTTTTTCCAAAAGTAAGGGGATAAATACGAATGCATCGGCCCGCATTCAGAGATGGGCGCTCACATTTTTTTTTAAAAATTCGTAGCCAATCGTTCCAATTCTTTGTCAAATCACAAACGCCAGAGGTCACCTTGCACATGCCAAGGATCACTCTGCGCCAATGCTCTTAGCCAAAAGGCCTAGAGCCACTGCACCGTTCCTGGAAGTACTGCAATACCAGGTTCGTGCCATGGAGGTGGATGGGTCAGGTCCCCCACACACCTCCGTGGAGGTAGATGGGTCAAACCTCCCCACCCACCTCCTGTTTCCAAAAATGCAAGCATATACCTTCCTGACCAGGGAGAAACCACCCGGAGGTCATGGTGGCTGGTCAGAAACGGTACTACACTTGATCTTAGCCAAAAGGCCGATGGGCGCTCACATTGTCTGCATACAACTATGCCATCCGCCACAGGCTAAGCAGGGAAAACCGTGCCGAGCTCTCAGTAGGCTGCCATTGCCCACCACGAGGGTAGAAATGGCGCAGCCCGCAGATTTAGCCATGGTGGTGGAAGCATTTGAGAGTGAGCAATCGCCTGTCACAGCCCAACAGATTAGAACCAGGATGAGCCAGGACCCCTTACTGTCCTAGTAAAAAATTGTGTGCTTCACGGGAGCTGGTCTAGTGTCCCATTGTAAATGCAGGAAGAGATAAAGCCGTACCAGCGGCGCAAAGATGAAATGACTATACAGGCAGACTGCCTTCTGTGGGGTAATCAGGTAGTGGTCCTTCATCAGTGATCTCCACAGTATTCACCCAGGCACTGTAATGATGAAAGTGATAGCCAGATCCCAAGTGTGGTGGCCCGGTATCGATGTGAACTTAGAGACCTGCATGCACAAATGTAACACATGCTCGCAGTTAAGCAATGCACCCAGGGAGGAGCCACTAAGTTTATGATCTTAGCTTTCCAAGCCGTGTTCCAGGGTCCATGTCGACTATGCAGGCCCGTTTTTGGGTAAAATGTTCCTAGTGGTTGTAGATGCATACTCCAAATGGATTGAATGTGAGATAATGTCGGCTAGCATGTCCGCTGCCACCACTGAAAGCCTGCGGGCCATGTTTGCCACGCACGGCCTGCCTGATATCCTTGTGAGTGACAATTGGCCATGTTTCACCCGTGCCGAGTTCAAAGAGTTCATGATCCGTAATGGGATCAAACATGTTACATCTGCCCCGTTCAAAACAGCATCCAATGGTCAGGCAGAGAGAGCAGTGCAAACTATCAAGCACAGCTTGAAGAGGGTAACTGAAGGCTCACTGCAGACTCGCCTATCCCATATCATGATTAGCTACCACACGAGACCACATTCGCTCACTGAAATTCCACCCGCTGAACGGCTCATGAAAAGGGCACTTAAAACAAGGCTCTTGTTAGTATACCCTGGTCTACGTGAACAGGTAGAGAGCAGGCGGCTTCAACAAAGTACATATGATGACAGCGCAAATGTGTCACGCGAAATTGAAATCAATGATCCTGTATTTGTGTTGAACTATGAACAAGGTCCCAAGTGGCTTCCCAGTACTGTCGTGGCCAAAGAGGAGAGCAGGGTATCTCGGGTCAAACTTTCAAATGGACTCATTCACCGGAAACACTTGGACCAAATGAGACTCAGATTCACGGACGATCCTCAACAACCCATATTGGACCCTACCTTCTTTGACCCCCCCCAACATACACACCATTGGCAACAGACACCGCGGTTGGCCACGAAGCAGAATCCATCACCCGCAGCAGCCCAGCAGGACTCACCACACCAGGCAGCCCAGCAAGGCCAGCTGCACAGTAGCCTAGCGAGGGCCCAACAAATGACTCACCAAAACCAGCATTTGCACCGACACGATCAACCAGGGAAAGAAAGGCCACAGATCGACTCAACTTCTAAATAGTTACACCATTGACTTTGGGGGGAGTTTTGTTATATATGTAAACCTTTAAATACCTTGTATAGCCACCAGAGGGCACATCCCATGGAGTCCCAAGGGATTCCACAATCCCTTGGGAGCACCTGTACTTAAGGAGGCCTCACAGGCTGGAGAGGCACTCTGGAGACCTGTAATAAAAGACTATTGTCACACTTTACTTTGAGCTCACAGTATCTAGTCAGACCCTGTATTCATGCATAACACCAAGGGCCAAGAGACCGGTTGCCGATGGCAAGGTGACCAGTTGCCAATGGCCAACTCACTGGTTGCTGAGGGGCAAGGGACCGGTTGCTAAGGGCGAAGGGAGTGGTTGCTTAGGACCAAAGGACCGGAGGTTGAGCACCATGGGACCGGTTGCTTCAGGCCAAGGGGCCCGTTGCTAAAGGCCAAGTGGGTGAGCGGCAAGGGTCCAGTTGCTAACGGCCAATTGTTTATTGCTCACAGCCAAGGTACTGGTTGATAAGGGCTTTGGGACCGGTTGCTGATGGCCCAAAAGGCATTCGATAAGGTGCCACACAAAAGGTTACTGCAGAAGATAAAGGTACGCGGAGTCAGAGGAAATGTATTAGCATGGATAGAGAATTGGCTGGCGAACAGAAAGCAGAGAGTCGGGATAAATGGGTCCTTTTCCGGTTGGAAATCAGTGGTTAGTGGTGTGCCACAGGGATCAGTGCTGGGACCACAACTGTTTACAATATACATAGATGACCTAGAAGAGGGGACAGAGTGTAGTGCAAAAAAATTTGCAGATGACACTAAGATTAGTGGGAAAGCGGGTTGTGTAGAGGACTCAGAGAGGCTGCAAGGAGATTTGGATAGGTTAAGCGAATGGGCTAAGGCTTGGCAGATGGAATACAATGTCGGAAAGTGTGAGGTCATCCACCTTGGGGAAAAAACAGCAAAAAGGAATATTATTTGAATGGGGAGAAATTACAACATGCTGAGGTGCAGAGGGACCTGGGGGTCCTTGTGCATGAATCCCAAAAAGTTAGTTTGCAGGTGCAGCAGGTAATCAGGAAGGCGAATGGAATGTTGGCCTTCATTGCGAGAGGGATGGAGTACAAAAGCAGGGAGGTCCTTCTGCAACTGTATAGGGTATTGGTGAGGCCGCACCTGGAGTACTGCGTGCAGTTTTGGTCACCTTACTTAAGGAAGGATATACTGGCTTTGGAGGGGGTACAGAGACGATTCACTAGGCTGATTCCGGAGATGAGGGGGTAACCTTATGATGATAGATTGAATAGACTGGGTCTTTACTTGTTGGAGTTCAGAAGGATGAAGGGTGATCTTATAGAAACATTTAAAATAATGAAAGGGATAGACAAGATAGAGGCAGAGAGGTTGTTGCCACTGGTCGGGGAGACTAGAACTAGGGGGCACAGCCTCAAAATACGGGGGAGCCAATCTAAAACCGAGTTGAGAAGGAATTTCTTCTCCCAGAGGATTGTGAATCTGTGGAATTCTCTGCCCAAGGAAGCAGTTGAGGCTAGCTCATTGAATGTATTCAAGTCACATATAAATAGATTTTTAACCAATAAGGGAATTAAGGGTTACGGGGAGCGGGCGGGTAAGTGGAGCTGAGTCCATGGCCAGATCAGCCATGATCTTATTGAATGGCGGAGCAGGCTCGAGGGGCTAGATGGCCTACTCCTGTTCCTAATTCTTATGTTCTTATGTCTCCCTTTGGAGTTAGCTTTCCCAGATGGCTTATCATAGCCCTAAGCTGGTGGGGAGTGTGGGGACCACAAACTGACTTTCCAGGGGCCCTTGACCCTCGCCAAGGGTGGGCGGGCCAAACTTCTGTAGCCGGACCGGGCACATTGGCCCTGGTTCTGGCTCTCCCTGTTCTGGCTTGCCTCCCTCTCCTCCCTGCTGCCAAGCTGAGCTGAAACTCGGTGCTGCAGGTGGTGGTGGTTCACTATCCCTGTCCGCCCCACAACTGATTTTCCCCTCCTGCTGCTGAACCGGTGTAGTCACCGGTGCCACAGGTAATAGCCGGGTAGTTTCCTCCTTCTCTTCCAGGTTTACCTGGGGCGTACCCGGGCTTATTAGGCATACCATGCCTTTTGCCTTGGACAGAGCAAGGTTTAAACTTTTAATTTGCTGCTGGCAGGGACCATGGTCTCCCGATTCAAACCCATTAGTGCTAACTACTTTATACGCTGCTTGCACATCTTTTAAACTTTCCTGGAGTCTTTTACTTGTAGGGTGAGGCGAGTGCTTTCCTCCCTCAGTGACTTTCATTACTTTTGGCCTTGGTAACCTGACAGTGAAAATAGTCCTGACTGTTTTTAAACCTTTCCATTATTTGGGTCCTTTCCTGTTTTAGCTTACGGAGTTCTCCGATTAATCTTTCTTCTGACATAACCCTTTCCTGATAGTTCTCTGCGCATTCCCATAACTCTGCCTGTAATGTTTCATTCATTCTGTCTAGCAGTTGGACCTGTCGCTGTAGACAGACCAACCAAATTGCTTTCTCTACTGCTTCTTTGTGATCTTTACTTGCTGTTCACTGGGCTGCAGCATCAGCTGGAAGCTCAGCGCGCAATAGACTAAGCACCCATACCTTAGTTACATTCACTTTCTTATACACATAGGAGGAAATCCTCTCTTCCATTTTGGTTCTTTGCCCCAAACCAGCACTCTCTACATCACACCCCGTGTACCAGAGTCCTGCCGCGGTCGCCATTTTGTAAGGGGGAGGTGCTGTGGTATCGATGAGGGGGTCAGGTTCCCTTCTGACCAACTTGAGCGATTTCGAATCACTCCCACTCCCTTAGGTTCTGTACTCTGGATTTATTTGGGGGGTGTGACAAAAGTGCAAAGGACACTGTAGTGGGGAAAATGCTTGAAGCTATCATTAAGGAAGAAATAGCGGGACATCTAGATAAGAATAGTGCAATCAAGCAGATGCAACATGGATTCATGAAGGGGAAAACATGTTTAACTAATTTACTGGAATTCTTTGAGGATATAACGAGCATGGTGGATAGAGGTGTACCGATGGATGTGGTGTATTTAGATTTCCAAAAGGCATTCGATAAGGTGCCACACAAAAGGTTACTGCAGAAGATAAAGGTACGCGGAGTCAGAGGAAATGTATTAGCATGGATAGAGAATTGGTTGGCTAACAGAAAGCAGAGAGTCGGGATAAATGGGTCCTTTTCGGGTTGGAAATCGGTGGTTAGTGGTGTGCCACAGGGATCGGTGCTGGGACCACAACTGTTTACAATATACATAGATGACGTGGAAGAGGGGACAGAGTGTAGTGTAACAAAATTTGCAGATGACACAAAGATTAGTGGGAAAGCGGGTTGTGTAGAGGACACAGAGAGGCTGCAAAGAGATTTAGATAGGTTAAGCGAATAGGCTAAGGTTTGGCAGATGGAATACAATGTCGGAAAATGTGAGGTCGTCCACCTTGGGAAAAAAAAACAGTAAAAGGAAATATTATTTGAATGGGGAGAAATTACAACATGCTGCGGTGCAGAGGGACCTGGGGGTCCTTGTGCATGAAACTCTTTTTGGAGTTTATCTGCAAAACAAAACACATTAAACCGTGCCACCCGACCTGGGTGACACACCAGACATTTACAAGGCCCTTTTTTTCCTTTTTTTGTTTTTTTTTCTTCTTTTTTGGGTTTTTTTTTGGGCACTAAAATCACAATTTTTCCCCAGTGCCCCCTATAAAAGGGAAGGGGACACTAAAAACACCGGCAATTAAAACAAATTAAACTTTAAAACGTAAAATCAAATTAAAATTTGGTTGCCGGGCGTGATGATGCACTCCAGTCCCTCCGGTGCCCACCTCTTGCGGAAGGCCGCGAGCGTACCGGTGGACACCGCGTGCTCCATCTCCAAAGACACCCTGGACCGGATGTAAGAGCGGAAGAGAGGCAGGCAGTCAGATTGAACGACCCCCTCGACCGCCCGCTGCCTGGACCGGCTGATGGCACCCTTGGCCGTGCCCAGGAGCAGTCCTACGAGGAGGCCTTCGGACCTACCCGCTCCCCTCCGCACAGGGTGCCCAAAGATCAGGAGTGTGGGACTGAAGTGCAGCCAGAATTTCAGGAGCAGCCCCTTCAAATAATGGAACAGGGGCTGCAACCTTGTGCACTCAATAAAAACATGGAACACGGACTCCTCCAGACCGCAGAAATTGCAGGCGGCCTGGGAGTCCGTGAACCGGCTTAAAAATTTGTTGCACGGCACTGCTCCGTGCACCACCCTCCAGTCCCAAAAAGTTAGTTTGCAGGTGCAGCAGGTAATCAGGAAGGCGAATGGAATGTTGGCCTTCATTGTGAGAGGGATGGAATACAAAAGCAGGGAGGTCCTGCTGCAACTGTACAGGGTATTGGTGAGGCCGCACCTGGAGTACTGCGTGCAGTTTTGGTCACCTTACTTAGGGAAGGATATACTGGCTTTGGAGGGGGTACAGAGACGATTCACTAGGCTGATTCCGGAGATGAGAAGGTTACCTTATGATGATAAATTGAGTAAACTGGGTCTTTACTCGTTGGAGTTTAGAAGGATCAGGGGTGATCTTATAGAAACATTTAAAATAATGAAAGGGATAGACAAGATAGAGGCAGAGAGGTTGTTTCCACTGGTCGGGGAGACTAGAACTAGGGGGCACAGCCTCAAAATACGGGGGAGCCAATTTAAAACCGAGTTGAGAAGGAATTTCTTCTCCCAGAGGATTGTGAATCTGTGGAATTCTCTGCCCAAGGAAGCAGTTGAGGCGAGCTCATTGAATGTATTCAAATCACAGATAGATTTTTAACCAATAAGGGAATTAAGGGTTACGGGGAGAGGGCGGGTGAGTGGAGCTGAGTCCACGGCCAGATCAGCCATGATCTTGTTGAATGGCGGAGCAGGCTCGAGGGGCTAGATGGCCGACTCCTGTTCCTAATTCTTAAGTTCTTATGTTCTTATGTTTGATGCAAAGAACTTTGTTTTTATTACAGTCAGGGTAATACAGGCTTATTACTCTAGTAAGAAAATACACGGCCAAACTTACAATCACTCTAATAAAGAACAGTACAAGGAAAGATACAAGGTCAAACTTATAACCACTCGAATAAAGTACCATACACTACACATTTAAAGGGGGTTGTGGTAAAATTATATCTCCCATCTCCCAATACCTAATTCTAGCTAGGTAAGACTCCAGGGCAGGCAGGGACTTATGCTTAACAATCCTTTTGATAGTTAATGGTAGATGGTGATATTCTTCCTTCCTTCAGGACTTCAAGACTTTGAGGCTGGAGAGTCTCTCCCCTCTCTCTCCTCTCTCTCACCTCTCTCTCTCTTTCACTCTCTAACCTCTGTTGAAAACAGTGGCCAGTTATACGATTTCAGTGTTCTAATCTTGCCTCCCAATCTGTTCACAATCCTTTGTATAATTTTGGCGGGCTTGGTTCTTAAACATAGAAAATAGGTGCAGGAGTAGGTCATTCGGCCCTTCGAGGCCATTCAATGAGTTCATGGCTGAACATGCAGCTTAAGTACCCTATTCCTGCTTTTTCGCCATACCCCTTGATCCCCCTAGTAGTAAGGACTACATCTAACTCCTTTTTGAATATATTTAGTGAATTGGCCTCAACAACTTTCTGTGATAGAGAATTCCACAGGTTCACCACTCTCTGGGTGAAGAAGTTTCTCCTCATCTCGGTCCTAAATGGCTTACCCCTTATCCTTAGACTGTGACCCCTGGTTCTGGACTTCCCCAACATTGGGAACATTATTCCTGCATCTAACCTGTCTAAAGCCGGCAGAATTTTAAACGTTTCTATGAGATCCCCTCTCATTCTTCTGAACTCCAGTGAATACAAGCCCAGTTGATCCAGTCTTTCTTGATAGGTCAGTCCCGCCATCCCGGGAATCAGTCTGGTGAACCTTCGCTGCACTCCCTCAATAGCAAGAATGTCCTTCCTCAGGTTAGGAGACCAAAACTGTACACAATACTCCAGGTGTGGCCTCACCAAGGCCCTGTACAACTGTAGTAACACTTCCCTGCCCCTGTACTCAAATCCACTCGCTATGAAGGCCAACATGCCATTTGCTTTCTTAACCACCTGCTGTACCTGCATGCCAACCTTCCATGACTGATGTACCATGACACCCAGGTCTCGTTGCACCTTCCCTTTTAATCTGTCACCATTCAGATAATAGTCTGTCTCTCTGTTTTTACCACCAAAGTGGATAACCTCACATTTATCCACATTATACTTCATCTGCCATGCATTTGCCCACTCACCTAACCTATCCAAGTCACTCTGCAGCCTCATAGCATCCTCCTCGCAGCTCACACTGCCACCCAACTTAGTGTCATCCGGAAATTTGGAGATACTACATTTAATCCCCTCGTTTAAATCATTGTACAATGTAAACAGCTGGGGCCCCAGCACAGAACCATCCGGTACCCCACTAGTCACTGTCTGCCATTCTGAAAAGTACCCATTTACTCCTACTCTTTGCTTCCTGTCTGCCAACCAGTTCTCAATCCACGTCAGCACACTACCCCCAATCCCATGTGCTTTAACTTTGCACATTAATCTCTTGATTAATCGAAAGCCTTCTGAAAGTCCAAATACACCACATCAACTGGTTCTCCCTTGTCCACTCTACTGGAAACATCCTCAAAAAATTCCAGAAGATTTGTCAAGCATGATTTCCCTTCACAAATCCATGTTGACTTGGACCTATCATGTCACCTCTTTCCACATCCTTAATAATTGATTCCATCATTTTACCCACTACCGATGTCAGGCTGACCGGTCTATAATTCCCTGTTTTCTCTCTCCCTCCTTTTTTAAAAAGTGGGGTTACATTGGCTACCGTCCACTCCATAGGAACTGATCCAGAATCTATGGAATGTTGGAAAATGACTATCAATAGATCCGCTTTTTCCAAGGCCACCTCCTTAAGTACTCTGGGATGTAGTCCATCAGGCCCTGGGGATTTATCGGCCTTCAATCCCATCAATTTCCCCAACACAATTTACCGACTAATAAGGATTTCCCTCAGTTCCTCCTTCTTACTAGACCCTCTGACCCCTTTTATATCCGGAAGGTTGTTTGTGTCCTCCTTAGTGAATACCGAACCAAAGTACTTGTTCAATTGGTCTGCCATTTCTTTGTTCCCCGTTATGACTCCCCTGATTCTGACTGCAGGGGACCTACGTTTGTCTTTACTAACCTTTTTCTCTTTACATATCTATAGAAGCTTTTGCAGTCCGTCTTAATGTTCCCTGCAAGCTTCCTCTCGTACTCTTTTTTCTCTGGTCTAATCAAACCCTTTGTCCTCCTCTGCTGAGTTCTAAATTTCTCCCAGTCCCTCGGTTCGTTGCTATTTCTGGCTAATTTGTATGCCACTTCCTTGGCTTTAATACTATCCCTGATTTCCCTTGATAACCACGGTTGAGCCACCTTCCTTTTTTATTTTTACGCCAGACAGGGATGTACAGTTGTTGTAGTTCATCCATGCGGTCTCTAAATGTCTGCCATTGCCCATCCACTGTCAACCCCTTAAGTATCATTTGCTAATCTATCCTAGCCAATTCACGCCTCATACCTTCAAAGTTACCCTTCTTTAAGTTCTGGACCATGGTCTCTGAATTAACTGTTTCATTCTCCATCCTAATGTCGAATTCCACCATATTATGGTCACTCTTCCCCAAGGGACCTCGCACAACGAGATTGCTAATTAATCCTCTCTCATTACACAACACCCAGTCTAAGATGGCCTCCCCCCTAGTTGGTTCCTCGACATATTGGTCTAGAAAACCATCTCTTATGCGCTCCAGGAAATCCTCCTCCACCGTATTGCTTCCAGTTTGGTTAGCCCAATCTATATGCATATTAAAGTCACCCATGATAACTGCTGCACCTTTATTGCATGCACCCCTAATTTCCTGTTTGATGCCCTCCCCAACATCACGACTACTGTTTGGTGGTCTGTACACAACTCCCACTTATGTTTTTTGCCCTTTGGTGTTCTGCAGCTCGACCCATATAGATTCCACATCATCCAAGCTAATGTCCTTCCTAACTATTGCATTAATCTCCTCTTTAACCAGCAATGCTACCCCACCTCCTTTTCCTTTTATTCTATCCTTCCTGAATGTTGAATACCCTTAGATGTTGAGTTCCCAGCCCTGATCATCCTGGAGCCACGTCTCTGTAATCCCAATCACATCATATCTGTTAACATCTATTTGCACAGTTAATTCATCCACCTTATTGCGGATACTCCTTGCATTAAGACACAAAGCCTTCAGGCTTGTTTTTTTAACACCCTTTGTCCTTTTAGAATTATGATGTAGTGTGGCCCTTTTTGTTTCTTGCCTTTGTTTACTCGGCCTTCCACTATTGCTTTATACCTTTCTACCATCTGTTTCTGACTCCATATTACTTCGCGCTGTCTCACTGCATTGGTTCCCATCCCCCTGCCATATTAGTTTAAACACTCCTGAACTGCATTAGCAAACGTTACCTCCAGGACATCAGTTCCAGTCCTGCCCAAGTGCAGACTGTCCCTTTTGTACAGGTCCCACTTCCCCCAGAACTGGTTCCAATGTCCCAGGAATTTGAATCCCTCCCTCTTGCCCAACTGCTCAAGCCACGTATTATTCTAACTATCCTGCTCCCTCTACTCTGATTAGCACGTTATATTTTGTAACATTTTGTCAGGCTCGTTAAAGTTGATATGTCTTGGGTCGGTTGATGTTCGAAAAACTGTTTCCTGATGGAAATATTAGTTTGGCAATTGCAATGTCCTTTTGTGCTTAGACTTTCGCATACAGGCTGGATGGGGCCTCTTTGTGATGTATATGCTGAAATGGTTTGTCCAGACCCATGTTGATGGGGAGCCACCTCTGGGTGATTTTGTGATGGTAATGTCTCTTGTGGAGGAAGATTTTCAAATACTCATTCTTCCGGACAGGTTAACTCAGTCCTCACACCCAGACAGTTCCAATAATCAAGTGGGCTTCTTTTATTCACTAGGTCCGCCCACAGGCTTGAATTTGTCTTGTAAAAGTTCATAATTCTATTAAAGTTCGTAGTTTCTTCCATAAGCACTTTAGAGTCCAAACTTTTCGGTAGATAATCCCAAATTAAATTTCCTTTCGAATGAGTCCAAACACGAGGGGGGGAGGGGGCGGTGTTCTGGTGAATTTTACTCTCTACAGCCGCCATTGAGTTCCTCAGGGAAGGTGTCCCGCTCTGCTGGAGTGCTCCAGTTCATCCCCGACCCCTGTTTATAACTGAGCCACTCTGGATGCTCATTGACATTATGTTCTGGGGTGAAGGCGGGGAGACACTATGATGATAAACTTTGGGTTGGATTTTTGGCTGTTTTGCGCCTCTCTCTGCGCTCTGGTGGGGCGGTAAATGCTGTTTTTGGGCATAACGCCGGGCGACCAGGATTTACTGCCTGGCCGGTAGATTCGGCTACTGATTTGTGGCAGCGCAAAGACTTACCGCCCTGCCATCTATTTTTAGAGAGATGCTGACATTATTCATCGTGCAATGAAAAAAACAGGCATTCCTAGAGTGCAGCAGGCTGTATTGGCGGCTTATTTAAACGGAGGCTGGAGGATCAGACATCGCAGTTGTCACTGACTGCTACGGTTGCGCACAGCACGCTGTGTGAAGTTCCGAATTGCAATCGGCATTTTTATATACCATTACAGTTCTCTTACTTGGCCAGTGAGAGATTTGAATGGGGGCATTACTAGTTCGCCAGCATATCATGCTGATTGCTATTGGCAGGCGGCATCAAGCTGGAAGAAGGGCTCTTGGCCATGGCCCATGGATGAGGATAAGTCGAAGACGTCTGGGGAGGAGGCCTTAGCCCGCTACGGGTTTACAGGGACCATCGCTCATACCTCCAGCTCTCTGAGGCGCAGTGCGTCAGAAGGCTGCGTTTCCGAAAGGAAGCGCTGACAGAAATGCCAGCTCCTACAGGCAGACCTACAGCCTACCAGCGCTAGCAGGACTGCGTCGCCCGTTACTGTAGCGATGGTTTCTATGCCTCTGGCTCCTTCCAGGCAGCAGCAGGGGACATAGGCAGCATCTCTCAACATGCTGCACATAGCTGCATTCGCCAGGTTACAAGGGCTCTGTACGCCCTGCGGAATGGACTGCATAAAGTTCCCTATGAATAGGGACAGCCAGAATGAGAGGGCTTTAGGGTTTGGCAGAATTGCAGGCTTCCCGAGGGTTCCAGGAGCCATTGACTGCACACACGTTACCTTGTGGGCATCAATACATAATGCGAAGGTATTCAGATACCGAAAGGGATACCACTCCCTAAACGTGCAGCTGATGTGCGACCACACGCAGCGCATTCTAGCAGTGAATGCCCGCTATCCAGGGAGTGCACATGATGCTTTCATCTTGCGTGAGAGCAGTGTCTCACGAATGTTTCAGAGACAAAGGCAAGGACACAGCTGGCTGATCGGGGACAAAGGATATGGCCTAGCCACCTGGCTCATGACCCCCCCCTCCGCAACCCCACCACAGAAGCCGAGCAGCGCTAAAATGACAGCCATGCAGCCACCCGCAACATCATCGAACATACAGTTGGCATGCTGAAGCAGCGCTTCTGATGCCTGGACCGCTCTGGAGGTAGCCTTCAATACTCCCCTCAACAGGTCTCTGAATTCACTGTGGTGTGCTGCATGCTACACAACTTAGCCAGCGTTGCCAGTGAAGATTGCAGGCCAACCTCAGGAGGAGGAGAACGACGAAGAGAAGGCACCGATTGCAGAACCATACAGGGCAGGCAGCATGGAGATGCTGCCGCAGCAAGACCCACACGTCGCCAGCTCATAATGATCCGCTTTGCTTGAATGGGGAAGATGGGGATGCAGCTAAGACTCACGACTCTGTGCCACCATTAAGCCTCAGTTTCACTGAATTCTGCACTGAGACACACAACACCAATGGCAAAGATCAAAGTAACATTTTTATTAAAACTAGTAAGAAACAAATCCCCCCCAACAGCACCAAATGGTACAATAAACAAACAAAACCAAACTAAACAATAGACTACATTGTGCATCAAGTCATTGAACAACACGTTCAAACACAAGTATTTACAGGTCTCCTCATTCTTGGGCTATGCATCTGCACAAGGTGGTACCACCCCTTAATGGGACTTTCCCTGACATTCCCCCACCCCCGCCTTGCGTTCATCTCCCTCCCATGCCTGCTGATCCTCCTCAATGAGGCCTCAGTGCCCACAGCAAGTCTGCTTGAGGGCTGCTGTGTTATGGGGCCAGACAGTGCAGACATAGTATGATGACGCCCCGGACCAGCTCTGCGCTTCATCATTGGCAGAAGCAGTCACTGCTGGCTGGGATGTGTACCGTGCATGGTGCATGGTTGGCGAGTCAGTGGTGGGAGCAGGAATGCTGTCATCCTGAGGAAGGACGGCACCTTCCATTTCCTGGGAGCCACCGAGACTCCGACGTGGCTGGGCCTCAACATCCGAAGCCCGATGTGTCTCCACAACTTGCTGGTCTGCTTCAGCACCATGCCTTCCTCATTGCACAGTGGGGAACGCAGAGAGGATGTCACCAGTCATCGACCGCATCACATCACCAAACTGTAGCGTAGCTTGTGCCTGCGATGCGATCGATGCTGCGATGTGATCAAGGGCACACGCCACATAATATGGAATCCACTGTCGTTGCTGGAGGCCACCTGCCTCTGTGTGTGGGCAATAATGGCCTGAGTTGCAACGACAATCTGTGACGCTACCTCTGCAACCGTCGCAGAAAGCTTGTTGAAGCTGCCTGGAATCTGACCCAATGCAGCCATGAGCTCACGGTGCATGCCTGTGTTCTCCCTGGACATTTTCACCAAGTCCAGTTCCATGTCTGCCTGTTCTTGAGCAGACCTACTTTGGCAACTCACCCTCCGGAGAGCTGGTCTGCGAGATTCCCCTCTCGCACCTGTTGCTGTAGGCGACTGGGTCCAGGAGCCTCCAACGACTCAAACACCGCAAAATTGTCCTGGTCCCCAGATGTGGTGTCTTGTATTGGGACAACTGGTGGGCTTGACGGCTCAGCCACCTGAGTTTCCTCACCAGCCTCGTCATCTCCACCATGGCCAGATGTTGATGCCTCATGGGAAGGCTGTTGCGATTGTGGCTGTTCTTTTGCAAACACAAAAAAAAACGCATGGTTAGCAGCAGGGAAGGTGGCAGAGTGACAGGAGGAAGGTGGCATGCACATGTACATTTGAAGGCCCGCCGCCACTTCATTATACGTCTCAATGCAGTCACATCAGTCGCTCAATCCATTTACATGCCTTCACTACACTTGAGGGCTAA
Source organism: Pristiophorus japonicus (assembly GCF_044704955.1). Lineage (NCBI taxonomy): Eukaryota > Metazoa > Chordata > Chondrichthyes > Pristiophoridae > Pristiophorus > Pristiophorus japonicus. Next base: position 963,408 of record NC_092000.1, read on the forward strand.
GCATCGCCCCTGGCAACTGCCCAACCTGGTGCTCCAATGAGTGCCGACATCCGTTCCTCGACATCAGTCAATGGAAGAATTTGAGGCGGACCCCCGCCTGTGCGCAGCTGCTCCCTCCTGTTATGAGAGTGCTTCTACTGCAAAGAGAAAAACAGGGGGGTTCAGAAAGAGTTCATCTCCTATTGTGCCACTTATGCCTATCATACTTCAGTAGGTGAGACTGTGTGGATGTTCTCATGACTTCACTTCAATCTGTGTTGATGTTGCATGAGCTTTGTGAGCGATTGTTAGGAGGTGAGAGGGATGTAACATAGGGGCTGCAGGTGATCTTTATGAAACCTGATACGCTCATAATAAAGGATGAAGCTGAGCACTGTGTACAATGAGCAAGTGTGACCTTAGCTCCTTTAATAAGACTTCAGTGTGCAGGTACCTCGTGGGTGGCCTGCTTATATACCTTGCTCCCAAGGGATGTTGGGATCCCTTGGGACTCCAACAGGTAGGCCCTCTGGTGGTAGTGTAATACAGGTTACAAGGGGTTAAATACATAACATCACTCCCCCGTGTCAATGGTACACTTATTTACAAGGTGAGGCGATTGGGGGCTTTTCGCTCCCTTGTCAATCGTCTCGGTACAAATGCGGGTGTGGGTGAGTTGGTTAGTTCTTCACTGGGCTTGCCGGGCTGCTGGGGATGGTGAGTTTGGCTTCGTGGTCAACCATGATGTCAGTTGCCACTTGTGTGTGTGTGTGTGTGAGTGTGTGTGTTGGAGGGTCAAAGTTGGTGGTGTCTTCTTCGGGTTGTTCGTAGCTGTTGGTGAACCGCAATTTGATTTGGTCCAAATGTTTTCTGTACGTTTGTCCATTGGCCAATTTGACCTGAAACACCCTACTCCCCTCTTTGGCTGTGACCATGTCAGCGAGCCATTTGGGACCATGTCCATAAGTGAGTACAAACACAGGATCATTGATCTCAATATCACGTGACAAATTTGCGCGGTCATGGTACACACTTTGTTGATGCCGCCTGTCCTCCACGTGATCATGGAGATCAGGGTGACAAGAGAAAGCCTTGTTTTTAGCGCCCTTTTCATGAGCAGCACGGCTGGGGGAACTCCGGTGAATGAGTGGGGTCTGGTGCGGTAGCTGAGCAGCACTCGGGACAGCTGGGTCTGCAGGGAGCCTTCTGACGCACATTTCAAGCTTTGCTTGATGGTCTGAACTGCCCGTTCTGCCTGGTCATTGGATGCAGTCTTGAACAGGGCAGATGTGACATGTTTGATCCCATTGCGGGTCATGAATTCCTTGAATTCAGCACTGGTGAAGCATGGCCCATTGTCGCTGACTAGGACATCAGACAGGCCGTGTGTGGAAAACATGGCTCGTAGGCTTTCAATAGTGGCCGTGGACGTGCTTACAGACATTATCGCACATTCAATCCATATTGAGTAAGAATCCACAACAACCAAAAACATTTTGCCTAGAAATGGGCCAGCATAGTCCACGTGGATCCTTGACCACGGTTTGGAGGGCCACGACCACAAACTTAGCGGTGCCTCTCTGAGTGCATTGCTCAGCTGAGAGCAAGTGTTGCACTGGCGCACGCATGACTCTAAATCTGAGTCGATGCCAGGCCACCACACGTGGGATCTGGCTATGGCTTTCATCATTACAATGCCTGGGTGGGTGCTGTGCAGTACACAAATGAACGTATCTCTGCCTTTCTTGGGCAAGACCACGTGATTGCACCACAGCAGACAGTCCGCCTGCAGGGACATTTCATCTTTGCGCCTGTGGAACGGCTTAATCGCTTCCTGCATCTCCGCTGGGACGCTGCACCAGCTCCCATGGAGGACACAGTTTTTTTACCATGGACAGTAAAGGATCCTGGCTGGTCTGATCTGGCGGGCTGTGACGGGGGACTTTTCGTTTTCGAATGCCTCCATTACCATGAGCAAGTCCGCTGGCTGTGCCATTTCCACCCCGGTGGTGGGCAATGGCAGCCGACTGAGAACATCTGCACAGTTCTCTGTACCCGGTCTGTGGCGGATTACATAGTTGTATGCCGACAGCGTGAGTGCCCATCTTTGAATGCGGGCAGAGGCATTGGTGTTAATCCCTTTGCTCTAAGAGAACAGCAATATGAGCGGCTTATGGTCAGTTTCAAGCTCAAACTTGAGGCCAAATAAGTACTGGTGCATTTTTTTTTACCCCGTAAACGCACACCAGAGCCTCTTTTTCAATTATGCTGTAGGTACTTTTGGCTTTGGACAAACTCCTCGACGCATAAGCGACCGGTTGCAAATTCCCCGATTTGTTAGCCTGTTGTAACACATACCCGACCCCGTATGACGACGCATCGTAAGCAAGCACTAATCTTTTACAAGTGTTATACAGGACAAGCAGTTTGTTTGAACACAACAGATTTGTGTCTTACTTAAAGGCAGCCTCTTGTGAATTCCCCCATACCCAGTCGTCTCCCTTGCACAGTAACGCATGTAGGGGTTCCAGCAGGGTGCTTAACCCAGGTACACACATAGAGAGCTGGTCTCCAGTCGTCTTGGTTAATTCTTGCTACTGGACCAAGACCTAGCTCTGTCAAGCCCGTGTGGTGGCTGGTGTGTAACGGCCACCACACGTTAAAAAAAATCCACGCACAGGCATCTTCCACCCTTCAAGATTTAGTTCGGGACCTGGAATTTTAGGTCCTTCATTGAAACACCTGTGAACTTCTTGACGTGGAAACAAGTCATCCTCGATTCGAGGGACTGCCTATGATGATGATGATGATGATGATAACCCAGGTAGGAAATTACCAAAATAGTTAAGGAGCGACCCAGGAACGACCGCAGTTCCGTCACGTTTTGTGGTCTCGGCGCGTTCTTGATGGCCTCTGTCTTGGCGTCGGTGGGTCTGATGCTGTCTGCTGCAATTCTTCTTGCCAAGAACTCGACCTCCTGCGCCAGGAAAACACATTTCGAGCGTTTCAACCTGAGCCCCACACGATCCAACCGACGAAGAACCTCTTCCAGGTTCTTCAAGTGCTCAATGGTGTCCCAACCTGTAACCAGTATGTCGTCCTGGAAAACCACGGTGAGAGGAACCGACTTTAGCAGGCTCTCCATGTTCAGTTGGAAGATTGCTGCGGCCGATCGAATCCTGAACGGGCACCTGTTATAGATGAACAGACCTTTGTGCATGTTGATGCAGGTGAGGCCTTTCGAAGACTCCTCCAGCTCCTGCGTCATGTAGGCCGAGGTCAGGTCCAGCTTAGTGAACGTCATCCCTCAAGCCAGGGTCACAAATAGGTCGTCTGCCTTGGGTAGCAGGTACTGGTCCTGCAGCGAAAAACGGTTAATCGTTACTTTATAGTCCCCACAAATTCTGACCATGCCATCACCTTTAAGTACCGGGACAATCAGACTGGCCCACTCGTTGAATTCCACCGGCGCGATGATGCCTTCTCGCTGCAGCCTGTCCAGCTCAATTTCCACTTTCTCACGCATCATGTACGATACCGCCCGTGCCTTGTGATGGATGGGTTGTGTACCGGGAACCAAATGGATCTGCACTTTCGGCCCTGAGAAGCTTCCAATGCCTGGCTCAAACAACGATGGGATCTCGCTCAGAATCTAGGCACATGAGGCGTCATCGACGGACGAAAGTGCTCGGATGTCATCCCAGTTCCAGCGGATTTTTCCCAGCCAGCTTCTACCAAACAATGTGGGGCCATCCCCTGGCACAATCCACAGCGGGAGTTCGTGTACTGCTCCGTCAAAGGAGACTTTGACTTCTGCACTGCTAATTACAGGGGTTAGTTCCTTGGTGTAAGTCCTTACTTTGGTGTGAATGGGGCTGAGCTTGGGCCTGTGTGCCTATTTGCCCCACAGCCTGTCGAAGGCCTTTTTACTCATTATGGACTGACTCGCACCCGTGTCCAGTTCCATAGATACTGGAATTCCATTCAGTTCAACTTTCAACATTATTGGTGCACATTTCGTAGTGAATGTGTGTACCCTGTACACTTCTGCCTACTCGGTACGAGCCTCCAATTCAGCCTGATCCACAGTCAATCGATTTTCCTCTGCAACGTGGTGGTTTGCAGGGTTTGCAGCTCGCCTGCACCTTCGCTGGAGGTGTCCCTTTGTACTGCAACCGTTGCACGCATAGTGCTTGAAACAGCATTGATGGGGCCGATGATCACCTCCACAGCGCCAACAAGGTGTTAACTGCCTCGCATTAACGATTGATGGCGGACTCTGGGTCATCTGAGGTCGGGCAGCAGCAGCCGGCGTGTACGTTCTGCCATGTATATTTCTGCTCGAAGCCAACGTTACTTTATGCACAGTACTGGCCGAAACTTCTTTACTCTGCAAAATCTGTTTGGTGTTGTCGCTGGTGGATATAAATGCCTGGGCTATCGTTAATGGCTTTACTTAGATTTGGAGTTTCAACAGTCAACAGTTTGTGAAGGATTGCCTCATAGCCAATGCCCAGTACAAAAAAGTCTTGAAGTATTTGTTCTAGGAATCCCTCAAATTCACAATGTCCTGCGAGGCACCTTAGTTCGGCGACGTAGCTTGCCACTTCCTGGCCCTCCGACCGTTGACACGTGTAGAACCGATATCTCGCCATCAAAACGCTTTCCTTAGGATTTAGGTGCTCCCAGACCAGCGTACACAATTCTTCATAGGATTTCTCTGTTGGTTTTGCCGGAGCTAGGAGATTCTTCATGAGGCCATAGGTTGTTGCCCCACAGACAGTTAGGAGGATCGCCCTTCGTTTGGCATCATTCTCGTCCCCTTCCAGCTCGTTGGCCACAAAGTATTGGTCGAGTCGCTCCACGAAGGCCTCCCAATCGTCCCCTTCTGAGAACTTCTCCCGGATACCAACTGTTCTTTGCATTTTCGCGCGGTTGTTTGTTACCTCATCGCCAATTGATACACTCATAATAAAGGATGAAGCTGAGTACTGTGAACAATGAGCAAGTGTGACCTTAGCTCCTTTAATAAGACTTCAGAGTGCAGGTACCTCGTGGGTAGCCTGCTTATATACCGTGCTCCCAAGGGATGCTGGGATCCCTTGGGACTCCAAAAGGTAGGCCCTCTGGTGGTAGTGTAATACAGGTTACAAGGGGTTACATACATAACAAAACCCATAACAGCAGTGGGGGTGTATTGCGAGGAAGATTCTCAATGATTAGGGACCAAAAGTGTATGTGCATCGTTCATGAAGAGACAATGGGTACAGAAGTCATCCTTTAAGTATGTTCCCTTACAAAAAAGGGTGGGGCTAACAAATCTAGAAACCTCTGGATGTCAAGGGCCATACAGAGTAAGATAAAGAAAAAAAGAGAAGCTTATTTTCTTTTTTATCAAGTTTGCTGATGATACAAAGATGGGAGGAAAAGCAATGTGTGAGGAGGACACAAAAAATCTGCAAAAGGACATAGACAGGCTAAGTGAGTGCGCAAAAATTTGGCAGATGGAGTATAATGTTGGAAAGTGTGAGGTCATGCACTTTGGCAGAAAAAATCAAAGAGCAAATTATTATTTAAATGGAGAAAGATTGCAAAGTGCTGCAGTACAGTGGGACCTGGGGGTACTTGCGCATGAAACACAAAATGATAGTATGCAAGGTACAGCAAGTGATCAGGAAGGCCAATGGAATCTTGGCCTTTATTGAAAAGGGGACGGAGTATAAAAGCAGGGAGGTCTTGCTAGAGTTGTACAGGTATTGGTGAGGCCACACCTGGAATACTGCGTACAGTTTTGGTTTCCATATTTACGAAAGGATATACTTGCTTTGGAGGCTGTTCAGAGAAGGTTTACTAGGTTGATTCCGGAGATGAAGGGGTTGACTTATGCGAAAAGGTTGAATAGGTTGGGCCTCTACTCATTGGAATTCAGAAGAATGAGAGGTGATCTTATTGAAACGTATAAGATTATGGGGGGGCTTGACAAGGTGGATGCAGAGAGAATGTTTCCACTGATGAGGGAGACTAGAACTAGGGGGCATAATCTTAGAATAAGGGGCTGCCCATTTAAAATTGAGATGAGGAGACATTTATTCTCTCAGGGAGTTGTAAATTTGTGGAATTCGCTGACTCAGAGAGCTGTGGAAGCTGGGACATTGAATAAATTTAAGTCAGAAGTAGACAGTTTCTTAAACCATAAAGGAATAAGGAGTTATGGGGAGCGGGCAGGGAAGTGGACCTGAGTCCATGATCGGATCAGCCATGATCGTGTTGAATGGCGGAGCAGGCTCGAGGGGCCATATGGCCTACTCCTGCTCCTAGTTCTTATGTTCTTATGACAGATACCGAGAACTGAACACTGCAAAAACTCTAGAGATGGTTAAGAAGGCATACGGAATGCTTGCCTTTATTATCTGAGGCATAGAATACAAGAGCAGGGGGTTGTGCTTGAACTGTATAAAACACTAGTTAGACCACAGCTAGAGTACTGCGTGCAGTTCTGGTCACCACATTACAGGAAAGATGTGATTGCACTGGAGAGGGTACAGAGATTTACGAGGATGTTGCCTGGAGTAGAGAATCTTAGCTATGCATTAGGCGGGTTTGTTTTCCTTGGAACAGAGGCGGCTGAGGGGAGACCTTATGGAGGTGTATAAAATTATGAAGGATCTAAATAAATTCCCTAGTAGAGGGGGCAAAAACCAGAGGGCATAGATTTAAAGTAATTGGTAGAAGGTTTAGAGGGGATTTGAGGGGAAATTTCTTCACTCAGAGGGTTATGGGGGTCTGGAACTCACTGCCTGAAAGGGTGGTAGAGGCAGAAACCCTCACCACATTTAAAAAGTACTTGTATGTGCACCTGAAGTGCCGTAACCTGCAGGGCTAAGGACGAAGAACTAGAAAGTGGGATTAGGCTGGATAGCTCTTTGTTGGCCAGCATGAACACGATGGGCCGAAATGGCCTCCTTCCATGCTGTAACTTTCTATAATTCTATGAGTATAAGAAGTGCAGGGGTGCAATTAAAAAAGATATCAGGAAAGCAAAGAGAGAGCATGAAAGAATGTTGGCAAATAAAATCAGGGAAAACCCAAAGATGTTTTATAAATACATTAAGAGCAAAAAGATAACTAGAGAAAGAGTGGGGCCGATTAGAGACCATAAAGGAAATCTATGGGTGGAAGCGGAAGACATGGGTAGGATTCTTAATGAATACTTTGCATCCATTTTCACAAAAGAGAGGGACAATGTAGACTTTGCAATGAGGGAGGAGTGTGAAATTTCTGTGAATATTAGTATGAATATTCGACGAGATAAACATAGTGAGAGAGGAAGTATTAAGGACTTAGCAGCTTTGAAAGTGGATAAATCCCCAAGCCCGGATGAAATGTATCCCAGGCTGTTAAGAGGAAATAGCAGAGGCCCTGACCACCATTTTCCAATCCACTCTGACTACAGGTGTGGTGCTGGAGGACTGCTAATGGTGTACCTTTGTTTAAAAAGAGAGAAAGAGATAGACCGAGTAATTACAAGCTAGTCAGCCTAACCTCGATTGTGGGAAAATTATTGGAAAAAATTCTGAGGGACAATATAAATCTTCATTTGGAAAGACACAGATTAATCAAGGACAGTCAGCATGGATTTGTTAAGGGAAGGTCGTGTCTGACTAACTTGATTGAATTTTTCAAGGAGGTAACCAGGAGGGTCGATGAGGGCAGTGTGTATGATGTAATGGAAATGGATTTTAGCAAAGCTTTTGATAAGGTCTCACATGGCAAACCAGTCACGAAAATAATAGCCCATGGGATCCAGGGCAAAGTGACAAGTTGGATCCAAAATTGGCTCAGAGGCAGAAAGCAAAGGGTAATGGTTGATGGGTGTTTTTGTGACTACAAGGCTGTATCCAGTGGGGTTCCGCAGGGCTCAGTGCTAGGTCCCTTGCTTTTTGTGGTATATATCAATGACTTGGACTTAAACGTTGGAGGTATAAGAACATAAGAAATAGGAACAAGAGTAGGCCATACAGCCCCTCGAGCTTGCTCCGCCATTCAATAAGATCATGGCTGATCTGATCATGGACTCAGCTCCACTTCCCTGTCTGCTCCCCATAATCCCCTTATCGATAAGAACATAAGAAATAAGTTTAAGAAGTTTGTAGATGACACTAAAATAGGCTGTGTGGTTGATAAAAAAGAAAGCTGCAAACTGCAGGAAGATAATAGTGTACTGGTCAGGTGGGCAGAACAGTGGCAAATGGCATTCAATCCGGATAAGTGTGAGGTAATGCATTTGGGGAGGTCTAACAAGACAAGGGAATACACATTAAATGGTACTGCAATGAAAAGTGTAGAGGAACAAAGTGACCTTGGAGTGCAGGTCCACAGATCCCTGACGGTAGCAGGCCAGGTAGATAAGATGGTTAAGCAGGCATATGGAATACTTGCTTTTATTAATCGAGGCATGGAATACAAGAGCAAGGAGATTATGCTTGAACTGTATAAAACACTGGTTAGGCCGCAGCTGGAGTACTGCGTGCAGTTCTGGTCACCACATTACAGGAAGGAAATGATTGCACTGGAAAGGGTGCAGAGGAGATTTACAAGAATGTTGCCTGGACTGGAGAATTTTAGCGATGAGGAAAGATTGGAGATGCTGGGTTTGTTTTCTTTGGAACAGAGGAGGCTGAGGGGAGACCTGATTGAGGTGTATAAAATTATGAGGGGCCTGGATAGAGTGGATAAGAAGGACCTGTTTCCCTTGGCAGAGGGGTCAACAACCAGGGGACATAGATTTAAAGTAATTGGGGGGAGGTTTAGAGGAGATATGAGGGGAATTTTTTTCACCCAGAGGGTGGTGGGGGTCTGGAACTCACTGCCTGAAAGTGTGATAGAGGCAGAAACCCTCACCACATTTAAAAGATACTTGGATGTGTACTTAAAGTGCTGTAACCTACAGGGTTACGGACCAAGAGCTGGAAAGTGGGATTAGGTTGGATAGCTCTTGGTCGGCTGGCGTGGACACGATGGGCCGAAATGGCCTCCTTCCGTGCTGTAAATTTCTATGGTTCTATGATTATGGATTGTGAAACCCACTGCACAGATGTCAAGACTTTGAGACTGGCCATATGCATGAAATACTCCACATAGTCTCTGAGATTCATGTCGGAAGGATAGGAGGCCTACATAAGTGTGAATGGTACCCTGACGACTCCGGTAAGGTCGATGAACTTTTTCTCGCATTGTGTCCCAGTACTGGGAACAGTGTCTGTTCTTTCCATAATTGCTTGAAGGTTGGTGGCAGGGGTCTGGCTCCCCCAGCTAGATGGAGTGAGCACCACCTCCTCTCCGCACTAAGGCCTCAGAAGCCTCATTTGAAAAGCGCCTGGCACACTGCCTTCCCTCCTGCTGCTCCATCACTGCAAAAGTGGCAGAAGTGGGGGGATCAGATGCGCATGCGCGCAGGAAGCTGCTGCACCCTGAATTAGCGATTGCGACCAGGAAAAAAACCCCAACTGCGCATGTGCAAAATGGCCGCCTACTTTACCGCCGCAAGTTTCGGTTGGGGCACACATAGTCCGTTGTGTAACGCCTGATTTAACGGCAATGCTCATGCATCTTAATTTTTTGCCGAATCTTCCAGTCGAAGGCGCAAACTTTTTTCAGGCGATGTCTTTACTGCCCCGCTGCGATTACTGCCCTGAAATTGGAAAAGCCCAAAATCCAGCCCTATATGTTTAGGAAAAAAAAATCTAATAATTTTCTGATAAGATCCTCTGCTGCCTTTCTCAAGTGGCCATTCTTCATCTACGAGTCTAGACAGTGAGTGTCAGCAGGCTTTTCAACTGTGGGAAGCACCATAACTAAGCCCAATCCTCGTCTCATCTGAAGGCTGCAGAAACACACACTTGCAGCAGGGGTCACTAGGTAATGAGTAGGAACAGGAGACGTGGCTCATCCTCCCTTTCCGAACACAGGGTGCTCTGAGATCAATAACTCAATATAGCCCAGGGATTGAAGATGGGACATTCTGGGTTCATATAGCTCAGCAACTTATTGCCGTAACCAGCTGAATCCCTAGGTGAGTCTAACTGCCATTGCCATTCAATTAATTAAGCTTCATTTTGCTGGGGAAATCTTAAAGATTGACAAACCTTTTGCACTTAGAATGGAGACACAACGATATCTTCTCAGCTGAAACTAACAGGCTATTAAATACCTCAATGTCTGAATTTGGTGCAGCTAGCTATTTTCTTGGCTTGATTTTTATCTTTAGAAATTTTCACTCACACACTGTGAAGGGATAGATATAGTGATAAATTCTTCTTCTTGGCTTCGTAGTTCGAAACCTTCCACTGAATTGCTTCTCATCAGGTGAGCTTTTGTGAGAAGTGAATCTGTAACGGGTACAGTGATAGTCTCTCCGGATAGTAAGATCAACCCCCCCCCCCCAACACACACCAGAGATTTCACAGCTCGCTCTTTATTCACAAGCCCCGCTGGATCTGCAGTCTTTTCTTCCTTACCCTGTCTTCTGTACTCTCTCTCTCTCTCTCTCTCTCTCTGCACACAGTGATTAACTGGGCTGTCACATCGACAGGCTGCGCACGTTGGTAAACAAAGAGAAGCTTCTGTGAATGGGGTGGTCCTGTATGGGAGCCGGGGATATTTTTTCTGGACAATCTTTCCTTAATAGAACCTATCACTGTAGCAGACTGACCCATCCATTCTCAGTTATTACAAAGGTGAGCCTCCTTTTTATATAGCCATACGCTTCGTGTTTGGATCTCACAGTGAGCTGCTGCAGAGTCTGGTTGGATTATAACCAATTATGGTGATCGTGCCTTATTCATGTATGTTTGTTTTTAAATTACATTGTTGATAGTGGTCTATGTAACCTATTAATGTCTTGTGTGTTCTATGTATATTTTTAACCTAACCATTGAGGGTTTTTTTTATTGTACACGGTTCACTGCAGCCACTGATTAGCTGTTTAAAAGTCATGCTGCAGTTTGAATATGAGGCAATAGGCAAGAGGTTTCCGTATAAAGCAATGTACAGCTCCTCTGTAGCCGGTGTTTTTTTTTTAGCTGGTTGAGGGGGGAGGTTGACAGATTTTGTTCTGTGCCATATTTTGCTCTCCTAGTTTTACCCTGGCTTCGTGTTGTGTGCCTGGTGGGCTATTGTACACCAGATTATTTGCATAAATCACTGCTCAAATTGGATAGAAATGGTCTTGTTTCTCCCCAATGGCTCATTTGGTAAAAGAAGTGAGTAATTGAGTCGTACAAGCTAGAAGGTCCCAGCCTCTGGCTAATCCCAGTGGGAACAGCAGCTGGGGATTGCAATTGGCCTCAGTGCCCCTGAGCTAAGGAGGGGAAAATCATCCAGGGTATTTGCTGCTGGTCACTATTCAACTGGACAGGGTGCTTGTGGGGACTTAACCTTGACTGCAATGTCTCTGCAGTTGAACAGCCCATGGACATTCACTGTCAAGGTTCACACATCAAAAATGGTCCATGGGCTGAGGAACTGGAGGATGGCAGGCACCATAGGATGCTACCTGAGAAATAGTCAGTACCTTCAAGGGAGAAAATGGGTGGAACAAAAATAACAACGGATTAGTAGAAAAGCAAGGAATGGGCTCAATTCAATACATTACAACAGAAAATGCTGGATATACACAGCACGTTGATTAGTGTCAGGAGAAGGAATAGACACCTTTTGGGTGAATACTCAGTGTTAAAACAAAAACATCGATAGAGAAAATACCATGTCCATACCATAGTGTCTTTACTCGCGGAGTTACCAATCTCAGCGAGGGAAGGCGCAGAGTTTACCCATGGACAAATACATGCGTGATTCGGTTGCTTTCGGTACCTACTGTCATACAGTTAGAAAGCAGCATTGACAAAGGAGTTAGAGCAGGGAGGGAGCAAACTGGATGGGAGTGGGCTGGATGGGAGAAAACTGGATAGGTGCGGGCCGGATAGGTGCGGGTTGGATAGGTGTGGGCTGGATAGGTGCGAGCTGGATAGGTACGGGCCGGATAGGTGCGGGCCGGATAGGTGTGGGCCGGATAGGTGCGGGCTGGATAGGTGCGGGTTGGATAGGTGCGGGCTGGATAGGTGCGGGTTGGATAGGTGCGGGTTGGATAGGTGCGGGCTGGATGGGAGTGGGATGAATGGGAAAAAATTGGATAGGTGCGGGCCGGATAGGTACGGGCCGGATAGGTGCGGGTTGGATAGGTGCGGGCCGGATAGGTACGGGCTGGATAGGTGCCGGCCGGATAGGTGCGGATTGGATAGGTGCGGGTTGGATAGGTGCGGGCCGGATAGGTGCGGGCCGGATAGGTGCAGGTTAGATAGGTGCGGGCCGGATAGGTGCGGGTTGGATAGGTGCGGGCCGGATAGGTGCGGGTTGGATAGGTGCGGGCCGGATAGGTGCGGGTTGGATAGGTGCGGGCCGGATAGGTACCGGCTGGATAGGTGCGTGCCGGATAGGTGCGGGTTGGATAGGTGCGTGCCGGATAGGTGCGGGCCGGATAGGTGCGGGCTGGATAGGCGCGGGCCGGATAGGTGCAGGTTGGATAGGCGCGGGCCGGATAGATGCGGGTTGCATAGGTGCGGGTCGGATAGGTGCGAGCCGGATAGGCGCGGTCCGATTAGGTGCCGGCCAGATAGGTGCGGATTGGATAGGTGCGGGTTGGATAGGTGCGGGCCGGATAGGTGCGGGTTGGATAGGTGCGGGCCGGATAGGTGCGGGTTGGATAGGTGCGGGCCGGATAGGTGCGGGTTGGATAGGTGCGGGCCGGATAGGTACCGGCTGGATAGGTGCCGGCTGGATAGGTGCCGGCCGGATAGGAGCGGATTGGATAGGTGCGGGTTGGATAGGTGCGGGTTGGATAGGTGCGTGCCGGATAGGTGCGGGTTGGATAGGTGCGTGCCGGATAGGTGCGGGCCGGATAGGTGCGGGCTGGATAGGCGCGGGCCGGATAGGTGCGGGTTGGATAGGCGCGGGCCGGATAGACGCGGGTTGGATAGGTGCGGGTCGGATAGGTGCGAGCCGGATAGGCGCGGTCCGATTAGGTGCCGGCCGGATAGGTGCGGGCTGGATAGGCGCGGGCCGGATAGGTGCTGGTTGGATAGGTGCGTGCCGGATAGGTGCGGGCCGGATAGGTGCGGGTTGGATAGGCGCGGGCCGGATAGGTGCGGGTTGGATAGGCGCGGGCCGGATAGACGCGGGTTGGATAGGTGCGGGTCGGATAGGTGCGAGCCGGATAGGCGCGGTCCGATTAGGTGCCGGCCGGATAGGTGCGGGCTGGATAGGCGCGGGCCGGATAGGTGCTGGTTGGATAGGTGCGGGCCGGATAGGTGCGGGTTGGATAGGTGCGGGCCGGATAGGTGCGGGCTGGATAGGTGCGGGCCGGATAGGTGCGAGCTGGATAGGTGCGGGCCGGATAAGTGCGGGCCGGATAGGTGCCGGCTGGATGGGAGCGGGATGGATGGGAGCGGGCTGGATGGGTGCAGACTGAAATAGGTTTGTAGCTACCGGTAGGTGTGAGTGTGAAAACAACATAAAACTGACTCGTTCACCCTTTAACAATTACCTACATCATACCAGGAAAGTTTTAAATTCTGGCGATAGCTGGTTTGATTGGATGTGTTGTGGATTACAGGTTCGGGATCAGTGAGGGTGATTTTGTGCATGATACCTTGGAATAAGGTGGAAACTAGATGAGTCATACAGAATCTTCAATGTCCCAAGAAGCTATGATCACATAAACACGCACATATATGCACACAAGCATACACACATACGTATAAATGGGCATATATACACACATACAAACGTGCACACACAAAGATAGAAATGTATCCTTATCCCCTTAGAGCCTGTCATTGACTACCTTTATTGAGCATGCAGAGCACTTGTCAGTGTTATTTAGACAGGTAGGATGCTATTTCTGTTGGGTTTGATGGGAATTAATAATTGTGATTGACTAGGCTTGACATAATGATTTATTATCCACACCGAGGACAGCAGAACCCGATGTAAGCTAAAATAGAAATGTTCTTATAGTCTCATGGTGTAAGCCACTTATCGTTAAACAGTAGGGGCATTTTTAATTTGACTTTTGGCCCGATCTATATTTTCACTGCCACAGCATTGATATTTTGTGTGTGACGTCAAAAGCAGGAGTTCCAGAGGAGCGGCTGATGTGGGCAGTTAGAGCATTGCCCATTAACGTCTGTGATTTGGCTTTGAATGCAGCCCCAACCAATAGGATCAGTGTGTCCTTTCTGTGCTGTATGTAAGGATCCGATGCTTTTTTATCAGGAACCATGCACCCATGGAATATTTCACCCAGGACATGTTCCTGGTATGCACTCACTCCTTCCTGTGAAAGCAACTTGCAATTTACTTAAATGCCGGTGAGCTCATCCCTGCTGCAGGATGGGTGGTGTGGGAAATGACAATGTAACTTTGTTGCAGATGGGGTCGCTTTTCTGAAAGTGGGACTAAGCTACATCGTTGGGAGCTTTACTCTATATCTAACCCCGTGCTGTACCTGACCAGGGAGTGTTTGATGGGACAGTGTAGAGGGAGCTTTACTCTGTATCTAACTCGTACTGTACCTGCCCTAGGAGTGTTTGAAGGGACAGTGTAGATCATCATAGGCAGTCCCTCGGAATCGAGGAAGACTTGCTTCCACTCCCAAAGTGAGTTCTTTGATGGCTGAACAGTCCGAAATGAGAGCCACAGACCCTGTTACAGGTGGGACAGACATTCGTCGAGGGAAGGGGTCGGTGGGGCTGGTTTGCCGCACACTCCTTCCGCTGCCTGCGCCTGGCCTCTTCGTGCGTTGGGACTCCCGGATGTACTTTCTCCACCTTGGATAGTCTTCGTCCCAGGTGTCAGTGGTGATGTCGCACTTTACCAGGGAGGCTTTGAGGGTGTCCTTATAACGTTTCCGCTGTCCTCCTTTGGCTCGTTTACCATGAAGGAGCTCCGCATAAAGCATTTGCTTAGGGAGGCTCGTATCTGGCATGTAAACTATGTGGCCTGCCCAGCGAAGCTGATCGAGTGCGGTCAGTGCTTCAATACATGGGATGTTAGCCTGGTCGAGGACACTGATGTTGGTGTGCCTGCCCTCCCAGGGGATTTGCAGGATCTTGCGGAAACATCGTTGGTGATATATCTCCAGCGACTTGAGGTGCCTTCTATACTTCGTCCATGCCTCAGATCCATACAGGATGGCGGGTATTACTACAGCCCTATAGACCATGAGCTTGGTGATAGATTTGAGAGCCTGGTCTTCAAACACTCTTTTCCTCAGATGGCCAAAGGCTGCACTGGCGCACTGGAGGCGATGTTGAATCTCCGCATCAATATCTACCTTTGTTGATAAGAAGCTCCCGAGATATGGGAAATGGTCCACATTGTCCAGGGCTGCACTGTGGATCTTGATGACTGGGGGGCAGTGCTGTGCGGCGGTGACAGGCTGGTGGAGGACCTTTGTCTTTCGGATGTTAAGTGCAAGGCCCATGCTTTCATATGCCTCAGTGAATACATTGACTATATCCTGGAGTTCAGCCTCTGAATGTGCGCAGACGCAGGCATTGTCCGCATACTGCAGCTCAACGACGGAGGTTGGGGTGATCTTGGACCTGGCCTGGAGGCGGCGTCGGTTAAACAGCTTCCCACTGGTTCTGTAGTTTAGTTCCACTCCAGCAGGGAGCTTGTTGATTGTGAGGTGGAGCATGGCGGCGAGGAAGATTTAGAAGAGGGTTGGAGCGATGACGCAGCCCTGTTTGACCCTGGTCCGGACGTGGATTGGGTCTGTTATGGATCCGTTGGTTAGGATCACAGCCTGCATATCATTGTGAAACAGGCGAAGGATGTTGACCAACTTTTGGGGGCATCCGAAATGGTGTAGAGGGAGCTTTACTCTGTATCCAACCCGTGCTGTACCTGCCCTGGGAGTGTTTGATGGGACAGTGTAGAGGGAGCTTTACTCTGTATCCAACCCGTGCTGTACCTGCCCTGGGAGTGTTTGATGGGACAGTGTAGAGGGAGCTTTACTCTGTATCTAGCTCCGTGCTGTACCTGCCCTGGGAGTGTTTGATGGGACAGTGTAGAGGGAGCTTTACTCTGTATCTAGCTCCGTGCTGTACCTGCCCTAGGAATGTTTGATGGGACAACAACAACGTGCATTTATATAGTTAAAAAAAAACAAGGCTCAACGCATGTTAATTAAAATAAAGGAAGCCGAGACAAAGAAGAATTTAGAAATGATGACCAAAAGTTTGGTCAAACAGGTAGGTTTTAAAGAGTGAGAGGAAGGTGGAGAGGCAAAAACGTCTAATTTGGGAATCCCAGAGCATCGGGCCTCAATGGCTTTGCTCTGAATCTGACCTATCCTCGAGTAGTCAATGCTGACAGTGGAAGGCTGAATCAGAAATGCTCCCTTTCCCAGCACTTATGTCCTGTATTTTAATGAGCACTATATTCACACCCATTAATGGTAATTGGAGAATGCAAATTTATACTTAATAATGTTCCAAATTCAGTTTAATTTATGCTTAAATGTTTTATCATGATCTGTGTACTCGTAGAACAAATGAAATACTGTACCCATGACGTTACTGGTGCTCTTTCACTTCTGCAGAATTCATTGAAGTGCTCATGAGCTACGATTTCTTTCTCCACGGAATTTATAACTTACTGTCACCGATGACTCCTCCCTTGTATCAGTGTTATAAACCTTCACCCTATGGGACGTTTTACTACATTAAAGACGCTATATAAATACAAGTTATTATTATCACAGTCTGTGTCGACCTGCTAAAGTATTCCAAATTTCACAAAATATTAACTTGACTCCATCTTGGGAAGAGAGCCAGACTTTTTTCTATACATTTATGTTTTGAGTATATTTTCCTTTTGGAAATCAAGGCTTTGAGATAAATCCGTGGCATTGTGTTAGAAACATAGAAATATAGAAATTTACAGTGCAGAAGGAGGCCATTTCAGCCCATCGTGTCCGCGCCGCTGACAAAGAGCTGCACGGCCCTTGGTCAGCAGCCCTAAAGGTTACATATAAACCTATTAACAATGATGGAAAAGCAAAGAGCAATCAGCACAACCAGTCCGCCTCACACAACTGCGACACCCCTTATACTGAAACATTCTACACTCCACCCCAACCGGAGCCATGTGATTTCCTGGGAGAGGAAAAAAACAGAAAAAAACCCAGGCCAATTTAGGGAGAAAAAAATCTGGGAAAATTCCTCTCCGACCCATCCAGGTGATCGAAACTAGACCAGGAGATCACCCTGGCCGTATTCGATTCCCTGCAGTACTTACCATTATATCTGCGGCGTCCAACAAAATGCCATCCAGTCTAATCCCAATTACCAGCTCTAGGTCCGTAACCCTGCAGGTTACGGCACTTCAAGTGCCCATCCAACCATCTCTTAAAAATGGTGAGGGTTTCTGCACCCACCACTATTCCAGGCAGCGAGTTCCAGATCCCGACAACCCTCTGCGTAAAGAAGCCCCCCCCCACCCTCAAATCCCCTCTAAGCCTTCCACCAACCACCTTAAAACTATTCCCCCTCATAATAGACCCTTCCACCAATGGCAATAGACCCTTACTATCCAGTATGTCCAGGCCCCTCAATATTTTGTACACCTCAATGAGGTCTCCTCTCAACCTCCTCTGTTCCAATGAGAACAAACCCAGCCTATCCAATCTGTCCTCATAACTAAGATTCTCCATTCCAGGCAGCATCCTAGTAAATCTCTGACCCTCTCTAGTGCAATCACATTCTTCCTATAATACGGCGACCAGCACTGCACGCAGTGCTCCAGCTGTGGCCTAACAAAAGTATTATACAATTTAAGCATAACCTCCCTGTTCTTATATTCTATAGAGGCAAGCATTCCGTATGCCTTCTTAATCATCTTATCCACCTGGCCTGCTACTTTCAGGGATCTGTGGACAAGCACTCCAAGGTCCCTTTGTTTATCTACACTATTAAGTGGCCTACCGCTTAATGTGTATACCCTTTCCTTATTAGCCCTCCAAAAGTGCATCACCTCACACTTCTCTGAATTAAATTCCATTTGCCACTGCTCTGCCCACCTGACCAGTAGATTGATATCCTCCTGCAGCCCATGAATTTCCTCTTCATTTTCAACCACACAGCCAATTTTAGTGTTGTCTGCAAACTTCTTAATCATACTCCCAACATTCAAATCTAAATCGTTGATATATACCACAAAAAGCAAGGGATCCTGCGGAACCCCACTGGAAACATCCTTCCAGTCACAAAAACATCCATCAATCATTACCCTTTGCTTCCTACCTCCGAGCCAATTTTGGATCCAACTTGCCACTTTGCCCTGGATCCCATGGGCTTTAACCCTCACGACCAGTCTCCCATACGGGACCTTATCAAAAGCCTTACTAAAGTCCATATATACTACATCGTACGCATTACCCTCATCGACCCTCTTGGTTACCTCTTCAAAATATTCAATCAGATTAGTCAAACACGATCTTCCCTTAACAAATCCGTGCTGACCGTCCCTAATTAATCCTTGCCTATCCCAATGCAGATTTAGCCTGTCTTTCAGGATTTTTTCCAATAGTTTTCCCACCACTGAGGTTAGGCCTGTAATTACTCGGCCTATCCCTTTTTCCCTTCTTAAACAAGGGTACTACATTAGCAGTCCTCCAATCTACGGCAGCATGCCCATATCCAGAAAGGACTGGAAAATGATGGTCAGGGCCTCTGCTATTTCCTCTTTTACTTTGCTCAACAGCCTGTGTTGCATTTCATCCGGGCCTGGGGACTTATCTACTTTCAAAGCTGCTAAACCCCTTAATACTTCCTCTCTCACTATATTTATTTCATCCAGAATATCACACACCTCCTCTATAGCAGTATCTGCATTACCTCTTTCCTTTGTGAAAACAGAGGCAAAGTATTCATTAAGAACCCTACCAACATCTTCTGCCTCCACACAGATTACCCTCATGGTCTCTAATAAGCCCTACCCTTTCTTTAGTTACCCTCTTACTCTTAATATATTTATAGTACATCTTAGGGTTTTCCTTAATTTTACTGGCCAAGAATTTCTCGTGCTCTCTCTTAGCATTCCTAATATCATTTTTAATTTTGCTTCTTAACTTTCTATATTCCTCTAAAGATTCTAAAATATTTAGCCATTGGTATATGATATAAACGTCCCTTTTTTTCTTAATCCTCCCCTGTAAGCCCCTAGACATCCAGGGGGCTCTCGACTTATTTTTCACAGCCTTTTTCTTTAAGGGCACATGTTTGGCCTGAGCATTCCGGATCTCCTCCTTGAATGCCTCCCATTGTTCCGACACTAATTTACCCACAAGTAGCTGTTTCAAGTCCACCATGGCCAAATCATTCCTTAACTTAGCAAAATTAGCTTTTCCCCAATTTGGGACTTTTATTCCAGG
This sequence comes from Pristiophorus japonicus, assembly GCF_044704955.1. Lineage (NCBI taxonomy): Eukaryota > Metazoa > Chordata > Chondrichthyes > Pristiophoridae > Pristiophorus > Pristiophorus japonicus. The sequence goes on from NC_092000.1 coordinate 982,882, forward strand.
CCTATTCTTGTCCTTATCCATAACCAATTTGAATCTGACTGAATTATGGTCTCTGGCACCCAAGTGCTCCCCCACTAATACCCCTTCAACCTGCCCAGCTTCATTCCCCAAAACTAAATCCAAGACCGCCCCCTCTCGTGTTGGGCTAGCTACATACTGACTAAAAAAGTTCTCTTGAATGCATCTCAAGAATTCCGCACAATAAATTTGTCCCAATCAATATTTGGGTTGTGTTGTCCATATGTGTTGGGGGGAAGGCTGAAACATGTTAGGTGATGTTATTGCTATTACCAGGTCAACGGCAGAGTTTCTGTCGATCACGCGGTGTGCACAATGGCTGTGGCCACTCTGACCTCTCCTCCTTCCACGAAGTGGACCTTGGACCATCCCAATGCCTGCCCTCAGCCATTCTCACCATCGCACCGAAGGGCGCTACTCAGTGCCGAGCTTACAGCTCGCATCCCGCCGTAGGCAACTAGACCCTTACAGTACAGCCTGGTCTCCAGTCGTCTTGGACCCCCTTGCCACTGGACCACGACCTTGCTCTGCTAAGCCCGTGTCGTAGCCGGTGTGCCACGGCCACCCCACGTTAAAAGACCTCATGCACAGGCATCTTCCACCCTTCAAAATGAAGTTTGGGACCTGGAACATCAGGACCCTCATGGACAACTCCAACAGCAACAGATCGGAACACCACACCGCCATCGTTGCCTGGGAACTTAGACGCTTCGATGTCGACATCGCCACTCTAAGCGAGACCCAGTGGGCAGGGAAAGGCCAGCTCAAAGAACAAGGTGGAGGTTACACCTTCTTCTGGAAAGGCAAAGCAGAAGAAGAACGCTGCCTCCGTGGAGTTGGTTTCGCCATCAACAACGAGCTGGTCGAGCGCCTCAGAGACTCCCCCTGCAGGATTAGCGAACGTCTCATGACTCTCTGGCTCACCCTATCCCAGAACCAGTGCGCCACAGTCATCAGTGCATACGCCTCAACACTCGACGCAACAGATGAAGCCAAAGAGGGATTTTACTCCAGCCTCAAACAATCCCTGTTCCGTGTCCCTACGGACGACAAACTGATCCTCCTCGGCGACTTCAATGCCAGAGTCGGTAAGGACACAGACCTTTGGGGAGTTCGGCAGAGTGGCCTTCCCCTGCCCGCTGGGTCTCGCTTAGAGTGGCGATGTCGACATCGAAGCGTCTAAGTTCCCGGGCAACGATGGCGGTGTGGCGTTCTTGGAGTTGTCCATGAAGGTCCTGACGTTCCAGGTCCCGAACTTCATTTTGAAGGGTGGAAGATGCCTGTGCATGAGGTCTTTTAAACCAACTCCAGCAGTACCGTGCTCCTGACAAAATGCCGAGAACACGACCTTGTCATCATTAACACCTTGTTCCGTCAGAGGGACAAGTACAAGGTATCATGGCAACACCCTCGCTCCAAGCACTGGCACCTGCTCGACTACGTCATCGTTCGAGCGAGGGATCGCAAGGACGTGCGCATCACCCATGCCATGACAGGAGCCGACGCCTCTGAACAGACCACCGCCTAATCCGTTCCATCATCAACATTAATATAGCCCCAAAGTGACGAAGGCAACAGAAGCAATGCAGCAGAAAAATCAACGCCGGGGCACTCAAAGACCCAGCTAAGAGCCCTATACAGCCAGCGCCTCACTGCCAACCTGGCGACCCTTGATGACCCCGAGACGCAGAGTGCTCACAATGCTTGGTCTGCCCTCCAGGCCACCATAACCAGTGTCTGCGAAGAGATGCTCGGTCACTTAAACAGGAAACACCAGGACTGGTTTGATGAGAATGACCAGGATATCCAGGAGCTAATAAACTGCAAGTGCAGGGCATTTATGAACCTAAAGCAACAATCCAATTCGGGAGCAGCAAAGCAGTTCTACAGACGGCTGAAAGTCCAACAAAAAACCCACGACCTAAAGAATAGATGGTGGGTGGAGAAAGCACAGATTCAGCAGCTGGCTGACAGCTATGACGTACGATGATTCTTCACCGCAGTCAAGTCCTCCTACGGCCCAAGCACCCAAGGCCCCACCCCACTGCTGGCCAAGAATGGGGAGACACTCATCAAGGATACCGAGGCAGTCAGTGCCTGCTGGAAGGAGCACTTCAAAGATCTCCTTAATTGAGACTCTGCCTTTGACACGAGTGTCCTCGACTCCATCCCACAGCATGCTACCCACCACCATCTCAGCAAAACCCCAGCCCTGCACGAGGTAGAAAAGGCCATCCGTCAGCTCAAGAACAACAAGGCATCAGGAGCAGATGGAATCCCCGCTGAGGCATTAAAGTATGGCTGACAGGCACTATTGGCATGAATGCATGCCCTAATCTCTCTTATCTGGAAGAAGGAGTGCATGCCTGGAGATCTCAGAGATGCCTTAATCGTGATCATCTTTAAAAAAGGGGACAAATTCGAATGTGGCAACTACAGAGGGACCTCCCTGTTGTCGGCCACTGGGAATGTCATCACTAGAATCCTCCTCAACCATCTTCTTCTTGTGGCTGAAGAGCTCCTCCCAGAGTCACAATGCTGATTCCGTCCACTACGGGATACAATGGTCATGATCTTCGTGGCGCAACAACTGCAAGAGAAATGCAGGGAGCAGCACCAACCCTTGTACATGGCCTTCTTTGACCTCACAAAGGCCTTTGACACTGTTAACCGCAAGGGACTATGGAGCGTCTTCCTCCGTTTCGGCTGCTCCCAAAAGTTTGTCGCCATCCCCCGCCTGCTCCACGACGACATGCAAGCTGTGAACCTGACCAACGGATCCACCACAGACCCAATCCATGTCCGGATCGGGGTCAAGCAGGGCTGCGTCATCGCGCCAACCCTCTTCTAGATCTTCCTTGCTGCAATGCTCCATCTCACGGTCAACAAGCTCCCTGCTGGAGTGAAACGAAACTGTAGAATCAGGAGGAACCTGTTCAACCTTCGTCACCTCCAGGCTAGATCCAAGACTGTCCCATCCTCTGTCATCGAACTACAGTACGTGGACGCCGTTTGCGTCTGCGCACATTCAGAGGCTGAACTCCAAACCATCGTCAACATCTTCTGAGGTGTACGAAAGCATGGGCCTTACACTAAATTTCAGTTAGAGAAAGGTCCTCCACCAACCTGACCCTGCCACACAGAACTGTCCACCCCCCTGCCCCCCCATCATCAAAATCCATGGCGCGGCCTTGGACAACGTGGATCACTTTCCATATCTCGGGAGCCTACTATCTGCAAGGAGAGACATCAACGACAAGGTCCAACATCGCCTCCAGTGCACTAGCGCAGCCTTTGGTCGCTTGAGGAAGAGAGTGTTCGAAGACCACGCCCTCAAATCTGGCACCAAGCTTATGGTACAGGGCTGTAGTTGTACCCGCCCTCCTGTATGGCTCAGAGACGTGGACCATAGACTTTGTCCTTCCATGTGGAAGATGTGGGCACATTTATTGCACTAGGTGTCCCAACGGTCGACTGTGGGGATGACAGCACTTGGTGGCTGATGAGGCCTTCCCAGGGGCATGGGGCAGCATCTTCTTGGACTTGGATTGTTTCTTTTCCTTGAGTTTTTCCTTGTCCTTGTCCTTGATATTGCGCTTTTTGTCTTTCTTCTTTTTCTTCTTCACCTCAAATCGCTGGAGAAATACCACCAACGATGTCTCCGCAAGATCCTGCAAATCCTCTGGGAGGATAGACGCACCAACGTTAGTGTCCTCGATCAGGCCAACATCCCCAGCATCAAAGCACTGACCACACTCGACCAGCTCCATTGGGCGGGCCACATTGTCTGCATGCCCGACACAAGACTCCCAAAGCAAGCAGTCTACTCAGAACTTCTACACGGCAAGCGAGCCCCAGGTGGGCAGAGGAAACGTTTCATGGACACCCTCAAAGCCTTCTTGATAAAGTGCAACATTCCCATCGACACCTTGGAGTCCCTGGCCAAAGACCGCCCTAAGTGGAGGAAGCGCATTCGAGAGGGCGCTGAGCACCTTGAATCTTGTCGCCGAGAGCATGCAGAAAACATGGGCAGGCAGCGGAAGAAGCGTGCGGCAAACCAGACTCCCCAGCCACCCTTTCCTTCAACCACTGTCTGTCCCACCTGGGACAAAGACTGTAATTCCCTTATTGAACTGTTCAGTCACCTGAGAACTCACTTTTAGAGTGGAAGCAAGTCTTCCTTTATTCGAGGGACTTCCTGTGATGATGAAACCAGATCAGAGTGGATATGTTTCACATTATTGGTTTGTATAATACACACTCAATGATTGCTTGTACATCTCTATTTAATGTGGCCAATGGACATCTGAACTTTCCCCTCTTGGCTTAAAGGACCGTATGGCCTACCCCTGCTCCTACTTCTTATGTTATGTTTTTTCTAAGCTCCAAATGCATTGTTCTACGCACTCTTCCCTCCTTCCTCGCTCACTGTGTTGAAGTTAAGAAACATTGAGCTGGATTTTAGGTTTTTCTGTTTTCGGGGTGAAAACGGTGATGGGGAAGGAAAGTTCCCGGCTGGGAATAGTTTGCGCTTTGGTAAGGAAGTTTCGGTATCTGGGCCATGCGACAGGGAGCGCAGTGCTAAGGGAGACGTTGTACACTTTTCGTGGCACAAGGATGGGAAACTCGTGAACTAAAGTGCCTGGCTGTGTGCTCTCCGAGAGAGGCCGAGGCGGGGAGCATTGGGGGGGTGGGGGGCGAGGGCGGAGGGGAAACCTTAAAAAACCTACAAAAATAATCCGAAGATGTTGCTCACCGCACTGGCTGGACCGCACTGATTTCCCAGGCGGTCATTGCGGGCGCACTTCCGGGCAAAAGTCCAAACTGCTGCCAGTGTCGCAACGAGAGGTGTTGCACACCCGGCTGTGCTGCTCAGCACCACCGCAAAACCCGACCCCAGGATCATGGAGGGGTGTCGCAGATCTCACTGCTGCCTTTCACGCTGCTCCGGAGTGAAACCCGGGGCGGAAAATCCAGCCCATTGCATTTCCTGCTGCTCTAACTCATTCTTTCCCAAGACTTCACACTTTGGAACACTTCACCTCCTTCAGTCAACACCTCCTAAAATCGACAGGCCTTCAAAACCTGATCTTAATCACTGCACAAACCTAATTGCTTCTCTCCTACCCTTTTCAACCTTGGTGCTGTGCTGCAATGTAGATCTTGGTTTCTCATTTAAAAAACAGTTGTGGTTCAAAAGCACCTTGTCATTGCTGTCATGCACATTGGTGATGCTGCTTAGAACATAAGAGCACAGAGGTAGACCATTCGCCCATCATGTCTGCCAGCTCTTCGTCAGGGCAATGAACTAACCTAACCTCACTGCTCTCTGCCCATAGCTCAGTATCTTCCCCACTTCAAATATTTATCTTATTTTTCTTAATGGTCTCTGTCTTAACCACTTCCTGTGGCAAAGCATTCCACAACCTTCTGCTGTAAAGCATTTCTTCCAACTCCTCATCAGTTTCTACTGACAAGTTTAAATTGATGATTCCCTCATCCACACCCTTTCCATTGAGTATATATTCCCATTCCTTGATTTTCCTCCACACATTCACATTAAACTGCCTCTCCCCACCTGTCTGGCCATTCTGATAACCTGTCTATGTCCTGAAATCTATTTTTTTCCAGACCCTCTACTTTTATGTTGTCAGCTGGTTTTAAGATATTGCTCCCTCTGCCCAAGTCCAAATCATCTAGATACACCAAGAACAAAAGTGGAGCAAGCACTGGCCCCTGAAGTACACCACTTCCAACCCTTCTCCAATCTGAGCAACACTCATTCACCCTAATTCTTGCATACCTTGCATCTTTCTCACCATTTTATTGCAATGAGTGTTTCTGCTTGCATAAAATTGAAAACCTAACACTTGAATATGTATAATGATAAAGCACTATAGCCAAGAGTAAGTTTACTTCTATTTTCCTTCACTCCTCCTGAGAAGACACTGATTTTGTTGAGGTACAGTTCCATGGCTACTGGCTACTTTCTGATATCTTGTTCAAGTGGTTATATTTATGTATAAGCCTAGACAATAAATACCATTAGGTTATGTAGGATGGGGAAACATCACAGTGCAGCCCAGTGCAATTCTTCCCCAACACCATATTCACACATTTACTTTCCAAAAGAGGTCATCAGATTGCAGTCAGGAGCAGTAATCCCAGACTGATTTTCCCCCTTTTTGGCCTGTGCACTCAGGATTTCTGGAGTTTTGTCCTTGCCCGATTTATTTTGATGTAATAAAGTACTCTGTCTGTATGCTCAGTTTACTGATCTCAGTAAAAGAGGTAGGTGTAGGGGCACTGCAATTGGCTTTGTGCCTGGACTGGGAATCATTCAGGGTTCCCACTCCTGACTCCTGCTGGAAAGCGCACACATGCAAACATCAGATGAGGACAGGATCAGGCTGCCCTCCCATGCTCACATAGCCTGCCGACAATTACTGTTTAAAGAAAGAATGGACTTGCATTTCTATAGCATCTTTCATGATCTCAGAATGCTTTACATTCTAAAGCTTTACAGCCAATGAAGTGGTTTTGAAGTGTAGTCACTTATTATAACATAGGAAACATGGCAGCCAATGTACGCACAGTAAGGCCCCACAAAAAGCAATCAGATGATAATCAGATAATCTGTTTTAGTGATGTTGGTTGAGGGATAAATATTGTCCAGGACACCAAGGAGATCTCCCCTGTTCTTCAGATAGTACTATGGGATCTTTTGCGTCGACCTGAGAGGACAGACAGCGCCTCGGGCTAATGTCTCATCTGAAAGCTGGCACCTCTGACAGTGCAGCACTCCCTCAGTACTGCACTAATGTGTCAGCTTGGCTTATGTGCTCAAGTCTGTAAAGTCCTGTCCCCTCAGTACAGATTCACACAAGGCATGTAGAGAAGTCAAGGTCACTCTGGACCTGCACCTTTATTTCACAGCTCTGGAATGCTGCACTTGCCTGAGACCTGTCCTTATATACCTGTCTCTTGCAATGCACCCCCGGTGGTAAGGTATGCTGGTGGTTACAGGTCATATCTTATTACAGTCATGTATAGCATGTTAGGATACAGTTATATATAATAATGTAAGATACATGACAAAGTCTCTGGAGTGGGACTTGAAACCCACAACTTTCTGACCAACAGGCAAGAGTGCTACCACGAAACCACGGCTGACACCAAGGCTCATGCATGAAGAATGGCCTGTTGAACGAGGCAGTATCAGGTGTCGGCACACACAGAACTGTACCGCAACAAGAATCGGCACCTTTAGGAGATGAAGGGAGAAAATTCAGTGAATAAAAAGTGTGTGTATGACAGTTTGTCGATAAATTAGGAACCTCTCTGCTGACAGCGGCAGGTAACCTTGGTGTAAACACAAGTAATCGCTATTCAAGATGATCTGATTGAGTAATTGACATCACAGTGATGATGCTGGAGGCATTTTCTGATTTTATTTATGGTAAAATTGACTTAGCTTGGCAATAATTTCTAATCTTGTATTGAAGAGAGCAGAGGAAGATTGCTGAAAAAGGCATCTCTCGGAGCTTCAGATCTGCAGTCGGACTTGGGCATTAATTATTTACAGCACAATTCCACTCAGACAGTAATAGCACAAGAAACTAATGCTTTCCAGAATAGGCCTGTGAGAACCCGCTGCTGCAGTGATGCATACATGTGCTTGAGTGCATCCTTGCGTGTTTGTATGGCTATGTATGCAGGTCTTTACATCATCATCATAGGCAGTCCCTCGGAGTCGAGGATGACTTGCTTCCACATTAAAAATCAGTTCTCAGTTGACTGATAAGTTCGGTACGGGAACTACAGTTTCTGTCACAGGTTGGACATACAGAGACGTGGCTCCAGGATGATCAGGGCTGGGAACTCAACATCCAGGGGTATTCAACATTCAGGAAGGATAGAATAAAAGGAAAAGGAGGTGGGGTAGCATTGCTGGTTAAAGAGGAGATTAATGCAATAGTTAGGAAGGACATTAGCTTGGATGATGTGGAATCTATATGGGTAGAGCTGCAGAACACCAAAGGGCAAAAAGCGTTAGTGGGAGTTGTGTACAGACCTCCAAACAGTAGTAGTGATGTTGGGGAGGGCATCAAACAGGAAATTAGGGGTGCGTGCAATAAAGGTGCAGCAGTTATAATGGGTGACTTTAATATGCACATAGATTGGGCTAGCCAAACTGGAAGCAATACGGTGGAGGAGGATTTCCTGGAGTGCATAAGGGATGGTTTTCAAGACCAATATGTCGAGGAACCAACTAGGGGTGAGGCCATCTTAGACTGGGTGTTGTGTAATGAGAGAGGATTAATTAGCAATCTCGTTGTGCGAGGCCCCTTGGGGAAGAGAGACCATAATATGGTGGAATTCGACATTAGGATGGAGAATGAAACAGTTAATTCAGAGACCAAGGTCCAGAACTTATAGAAGGGTAACTTTGAAGGTATGAGGCGTGAATTGGCTAGGATAGATTGGTGAATGATACTTAAGGGGTTGACAGTGGATGGGCAATGGCAGACATTTAGAGACCGCATGGATGCACTACAACAATTGTACCTCCCTGTCTGGCATAAAAATAAAAAAGGGAAGGTGGCTCAACCGTGGCTATCAAGGGACATCAGGGATAGTATTAAAGCCAAGGAAGTGGCATACAAATTGGCCAAAAATAGCAGCGAACCCGGGGATTGGGAGAAATTTAGAACTCAGCAGAGGAGGACAAAGGGTTTGATTAGGGCAGGGAAAATAGAATACGAGAGGAAGCTTGCAGGGAACATTAAAATGGACTGCAAAAGCCTCTATAGATATGTAAAGAGAAAAAGGTTAGTAAAGACAAACGTAGGTCCCCTGCAGTCAGAATCAGGGGAAGTCATAACGGGGAACAAAGAAATGGCAGACCAATTGAACAAGTACTTTGGTTCGGTATTCACTAAGGAGGACACAAACAACCTTCCGGATATAAAAGGGACCAGAGGGGCTAGTAAGGAGGTGGAACTGAGGGAAATCCTTATTAGTCGGGAAATTGTGTTGGGGAAATTGATGGGATTGAAGGCCGATAAATCCCCAGGGCCTGATGGACTACATCCCAAAGTACTTAAGGAGGTGGCCTTGGAAATAGCGGATGCATTGACAGTCATTTTCCAACATTCTATAGACTCTGGATCAGTTGCTATGGAGTGGAGGGTAGGTAGCCAATGTAACCCCACTTTTTAAAAAAGAAGGGAGAGCGAAAACAGGTAATTATAAACCGGTCAGCCTGACATCGGTAGTGGGTAAAATGATGGAATCAATTATTAAGGATGTCATAGCAGCGCATTTGGAAAGAGGTGACATGATAGGTCCAAGTCAACATGGATTTGTGAAAGGGAAATCATGCTTGACAAATCTTCTGGAATTTTTTTGAGGATGTTTCCAGTAGAGTGGACAAGGGAGAACCAGTTGATATGGTGTATTTGGACTTTCAGAAGGCTTTCGACAAGGTACCACACAAGAGATTAATGTGCAAAGTTAAAGCACATGGGATTGGGGGCAGTGTGCTGACATGGATTGAGAACTGGTTGGCAGAAAGGAAGCAAAGAGTAGGAGTAAATGGGTACTTTTCAGAATGGCAGGCAGTGACTAGTGGGGTACCGCAAGGATCTGTGCTGGGGCCCCAGCTGTTTGCATTGTACATTAATGATTTAGACAAGGGGATTAAATGTAGTATCTCCAAATTTGCGGATGACACTAAGTTGGGTGGCAGTGTGAGCTGCGAGGAGGATGCTATGAGGCTGCAGAGTGATTTGGATAGGTTAGGTGAGTGGGCAAATGCATGGCAGATGAAGTATAATGTGGATAAATGTGAGGTTATCCACTTTGGTGGTTAAAAACAGAGAGACAGACTATTATCTGAATGGTGACAGATTTGGAAAAGAGGAGGTGCTACGAGACCTGGGTGTCATGGTACATCAGTCATTGAAGGTTGGCATGCAGGAACAGCAGGCGGTTAAGAAAGCAAATGGCATGTTGGCCTTCATAGCGAGGGGATTTGAGTACAGGGGCAGGGAGGTGTTACTACAGTTGTACAGGGCCTTGGTGAGGCCACACCCTGGAGTATTGTGTACAGTTTTGGTCTCCTAACTTGAGGAAGGACATTCTTGCTATTGAGGGAGTGCAGCGAAGGTTCACCAGACTGATTCCCGGGATGGGGGGACTGACCTATCAAGAAAGACTGGATCAACTGGGCTTGTATTCACTGGAGTTCAGAAGAATGAGAGGGGATCTCATAGAAACGTTTAAAATTCTGACGGGTTTAGACAGGTTAGATGCAGGAAGAATGTTCCCAATGTCGGGGAAGTCCAGAACCAGGGGTCACAGTCTAAGGATAAGGGGTAAGCCATTTAGGACCAAGATGAGGAGAAACTTCTTCACCCAGAGAGTGGTGAACCTGTGGAATTCTCTACCACAGAAAGTTGTTGAGGCCAATTCACTAAATATATTCAAAAAGGAGTTAGATGAAGTCCTTACTACTAGGGGGATCAAGGGGTATGGAGAGAAAGCAGGAATGGGGTACTGAAGTTGCATGTTCAGCCATGAACTCATTGAATGGCGGTGCAGGCTAGAAGGGCTGAATGGCCTACTCCTGCACCTATTTTCTATGTTTCTATATGGTGGTTGAAAGGACGTTGGTTGAAGTGCCAGTTTGTTGAAGTGCGCTCCTTTCGCCGTTTGCACTTGGTCTCTGCTTGCTCCCGGCGAAGAGACTCGAGGTGTTCCGCGCCTTCCCGGATTATTCTCTTTCACTTTGAGCGATCTTGCATCAAGGATTCCTAGGTGTCGGTGGGGATGTTCAACTTTTTCAAGAAGACCATGAGGGTGTCCTTGAAGCATTTCTTTTGCCCACCTGGGGCTTGTTTGTCGTGTCGGAGCTCCGAGTAGAGCGCTTGCTTTGGGAGTCTCGTATCAGGCATACGGATGATGTGGTCTGTCCATCGTTGCTGATCGCAAGTTGTCAATGCTTCGATGCTGAGCATGTTGGCCTGGGCGAGAACGCTGATGTTGGTGCGCCTATCCTGCCAATGGATTTGCAGGATCTTGCAGAGGCAGTGCTGGTGGTATTTCCCCAGTGCATTGATATGCCTGCTGTACATAGTCCATGTCTCAGAAGCATAGATGAGGGCAGGTTGTTTTATGCACTCTACTTTCACGTGGACATTTAAATAGGACTTTCAAACCTTGGTTCTCAAACTACATTGCATAAATAGGGTGATATACTGCCCATGAGCCACACAGAAAGTTTACCCCAAAATTTAACTCAGACCACAAAAAAAAGACAGAGTTTTATAAAAGTTTCGATTGTTGAGTTCTTTTAATGTTTAGTAGCCCTCGAGATCTCCTCACATACCCTTAGCACTGACTGTACCTGCTCACAGATGATATCAGAATGACTTCTCCTGCAGAAGTGACTGGTTGTCTGGCTGTAGAATGGTCTGCCCAGTGGAAGGAACTGCTATCTTTCACAGATTCTGTATGATTGGAGTATTTAGTGCAGACCGTACATCAGCTGGTTACTGTTTTGCTGCACAAGCCTGCCCACACTACGATATGTGTGTGCACTAGGTCCATGCAGCAGACTGGTCTCCAGTCGTCCTGGTTAACCCCTACCACTGGATAAAGACCTAGCTCTGTCAAGCCTGTGTGGTGGCTGATGTGCAATAGCCACCACACGTTAAAAAAATCCATGCACAGGCATCTTCCACCCCCTCAATTGGAGTTCAGGACTAGAACATCGGGTCCTTCATTGAAACATCTGTGAACTCATGTGGAAGTAAGTCATCTTCATTCGAGGGACCGCCTATGACTGATGATTTGAGGGCAGGTATCACTACTGACCTGTAGACCATGAGCTTTGTGCCGGTTTTAAAGTTCTGGTCTTCAAACACTCTTCCTTAGGCGACCAAAGGCTGCGCTGGCACACTGAAGGCGGTATTGAACCTCATCGTCGATGTCTGCCCTTGTTGACCGTAGGCTCCCGAGGTATGGAGAATGGTCCACGTCCAAGGCCTCATCATGGATTTTGATAATTGGGAGGCAATGCTGTGTGTCGGGGGCAGGTTGATAGAGTACCTTTGTTTTACGGATGTTTAGTGTATGGCCCATGCTCTTGTACGCTACGGTGAACGTGTTGACGATGGTTTGGAGTTCGTCCTCCGAGTGAACGCAGACGCAAGCGTCATCTGCATATTGTAATTCAATGACAGAGGATGGCACGACCTTGGATCTGGTCTGAAGGCGACGGAGATTGAACAGTTTCCGTTTGTTCTATAGATTATCGCCACTCCAGCGGGAAGCTTACCAACGGTGAAATGTAGCATTGCAGCAAGGAAGACCGAGAAAAGTGTTGATACGATGATACGGCCTTGTTTCACCCCGGTTCGTACATGAATTGCGTCTGTGGTGGATCCGTTAGTCAGGATCACGGCTTGCATGTCATCATGAAGCAAGCGGAGGGTGGTGACAAATTTTTGAGGACAGCCGAATTTGAAGAGTACGCTCCTTAATCCCTCACGGTTGCCAGTGCCAAAGGTCTTTGTGAGATCAAAGAAGGTCATGTCCAGAAATTGGTTTTGTTCGCTGAATTTCTCTTGAATTTGTCGCAAGATGCAGATCATCTCCATTGAGCCCCGTAGTGGGCAGAATCCGCATTGCGACACTGGGACAGGGAGAACGCGGTTGAGGAGGATTCTTGCGATAACTTTCCCTGTGATAGACAGCAGGAAAATTCCTCTGTAGTTACCACAATCGTACTTATCCCTTTTCTTGAAGATGGCCATGATTACGGCGTCTCTGAGATCGCCTGGCATGCTCTCCTCCTTCCAAATAAGAGAAATTACCTCATGTATTTGTGCCAATAGTGCTTCACTATGTTTTAGTGCTTCGGCGGGGATTCTATCTGCTCCTGAGGCCTTCAGTTGTCGAGTGGCCTTTTCAACCTCATGCAAGTTTGGGGCTGTAGTGAGATGGTGGCGCGTAGCATGCTGTGGGATGGAGTCGAGTACACTCATGTTGAAGACAGAGTCTTGGTTAAGGAGATCTTCAAAGTGCTCCTTCCAGTGAACACTGACTGCCTCTCTGTCCTTGATGAGAACTTCTCCGTTCTTCGACCTCAGTGGAGTAGGACCTTGGGTGCTTGGGCTGTAGGTGGCCTTTACTTCACTGAAGAATCCACGCACGTTGTGGTTGTCGGCTAGTTGTTGAATCTCCTGTGCTTTCTCCACCCACCATCTGTTCTTTAGGTCATGAGTTTTTTGTTGGACCTTGGCCTTCAGACATTTGTAGATCTGCTTTCTTGCACTCGATTTGTCTTCATGTTTCCAATTCAAAAATGCTTTGCGCATGTCTTTACAACTGAGAGACTCAACGCCATTGCTTTTTCCAATTTATCCCTCTCTTCTGACGATTAGGGTACAGTTCCATTGGCACTGTCTGCCTTCCATTGGCACTGTCTGCCTTCCCGTACCTTTTTATGCTTTAACCTAGCTGATTGAAAGAAAATACATGTGTGTATGTGAATATATAAACACACACATATAGCACCTTTCATGTCCTCATTCCCAAAGTGCTTTACAGCTAATGAATTGCTTTTGAAGCGTAGTCGCTGTTGTTTTGCAGGCAAATGAGAATCCAGTTTGTGCAAGGTTCCACAAACAGAAAACCACAGATGAGAGAATCAGCTTTTGCTGACAGTGGTTGAGGAAAAGATACCAAGAGAATTCCCTGCTCTTCTTCCATGGGATCTACCATTGGTCAGATAGGACCATCTGAAAGACGGCATCTCCAACAATGCAGCACATCTTCTGGCTGGAGTATCAGCTAGATTATGTACTCACTTATGGAGTGAGACTTGAACCCACAATCTTCTGACTGAGGGGCAAGAGTGCTGCCAACTGAGCCAAACTGACACTTTGAAGCTTTTAAAATCAAGCTATTTTAAAAAATAACTAAGAAATTAAGGCCAAAGACCAAGACAGAACACCGTCGATGGTAAAAGTCGAGTCGTGATATCTTCTGTACGACCTCACAAACACACAGGCTTTAAGATAGCTGATAATTTCAGAAACCTGTCAGCTGATATGTTCCCTCTTTATTGTTGTAAACAGCAATGGCTGTATTACCACAGTAATCCACTGGGTGGAGCTATATATATTACACTTCTCCCTCCTTAATGAAGAAGTAATTATAACAAACAATCATCATACATAACTTGCATGGTTATACATAACAAAGGATATGGACTTATTTTGCCATATTGACAAATCAAGCTTAAACACTTGTTTTCTGTTTCGTAGAGGATACCTTCGGTCTCGAACAGAACTTCCCAAACATGGTGTCAAACTTAGACTCATTCTCGGCTGATCTTGAGGAAAGTTCAGGATCATCCTGAGGATGCCCTTGATTAACATTTGAATTCTCTACAACTTCAGACTGTTTGTCTACCTGACTTGGACTCAGACTTAAATTCTGACTTTCTCTTTGGACTTGTTTCTAATATGTTTGATGCAGAATATGCTACTGGTACTCTACTTGTAACAAGACTATCTGATGAGTCAGAAATATCAAATCATTCCAACTTTCAACTCCTATATCTGTAGGTAAAATATGATCACTGTGAACAAACCTAGCCTGTCCATGATCAAACATCTTAAATATGTGCGAGGACTACATATCTTCACCATTCTTCTTGGCAACCACTTTAACCATTTATGGTGATGGTGTTTTACTCTCACGGTCTGATTTAATTTCACACTTCTCTCTTTTACTCTACCTCTATCATGATTCTCTTTGTCTTAATTGTTTCTCTTCTACTGATTGAGCCAAGTTTGATTTGAACACCGAAAATCTGGTTCGTGGCTGTCGTTTGAGAAATAACTCTGCTGGTGTTCTACCAGTAGTTGTATGAGGAGTATTACGATACATAATTAGAAAATTAGCCAATTTGTGGTCCAATGAGAGCTGTCTTTTCTTTGGATTTGGATCCAACATCTGTTTGATGAGGGCACGTTTTACAATTTGTACTGTGCGCTCAGCTGCACCATTTGAAGCAGGGTGATATGTTGGAACTTTGGTGTGTGAACACCACTGCAGTTCGGGGCTATAAATAGAGCTGGAGCGCCGGGCCCTAGAACAGCGTGGGTGAAGGTGCGACGAATGAGGGTACGGGGCCCAGAAGAGCTGAGGGCCCAGGGGCAGCACGGGCCAGCCCACAAATGTGTGTGCACTAGGTCCGTGCAGCAGAGCAGGTCTCCAGTCGTCTTGGTTAATCCTTGCTACTGGACCAAGACCTAGCTCTGTCAAGCCTGTGTGATGGCTGGTGTGCAACAATCACCACACGCTAAAAAAATCCATGCACAGGCATCTTCCACCCTTCAAGATTTAGTTCGGAACTGGAATTTTAGGTCCATCATTGAAACACCTGTGAACTTTTTGACGTGGAAGCAAGTCATCCTTGGTTCGAGGGACTGCCGATGATGATGATGACAGAAAATAGGAAGAGGGCCTATTGCTCATTGTGCTGCAACCTGTCCAAACCATTAGACCTCTCACCTGATGGTCGTGTTTCCTACTACTTTCCGAACACTGGGCCAAGAAATGGGGACTAGCTCCTTTCAAGTGCTTCAAACCACAGATACAGTAAAAGTGCTTTAAAAATTGGAAGTAATTCTGTACTTGCCTTAAGAGGCGAAGGCCCAGGGGCAGCACAGGCCAGCCCACACTGCGATATGTGTACGCACTAGGTCCGTGCAGCAGAGCAGGACTCCAGTCATCCTGGTTCAACCCTTGCCAATGGACCAAGACCTAGCTCTGTCAAGCCCATGTGGTGGCTGGTGTGCAATGATCACCACACGTTAAAAAAATCCACTCACAGGCATCTTCCACCCTTCAATTGGAGTTCAGAACATCGGGTCCTTCATTGAAACACCTGTGAACTCTTGTGGAAGCAAGTCATCCTCATTCGAGGGACCGCCTATGATGATGATGATGGTATGTTTAACACCATTTTTGCTTGTGAACTGTGCAAATTCTTCTGAACAAAATTGTGGTCCATTATCAGAAACAATTTCTTCTGGGAGGCCAAATGAAGAAAATAATCTTCGTAAAATGTCTAATGTTTTACTTGTTGTTATTTTCCACATTAGAAACATCTCAACCCACTTCAAATGGCTATCAATCACAATGAACAATTGCTGTCCTTCCAGCTCAGCAAAATTGATATGTAACCTTTGCTACACCCTGGGAGGTCTTTTCAATGGCTGTAATGGTACTGGTGGTGGTTTCTTGCTTACCGATTGACGATGTACTCTATATCTTTATCTAGACCTGGCCACCATAAGTAACTGCGCACAAAACTCTTGGTCAAGCACATTCCCAGGTGCTGGTCATGAAGATCTCCCAATAATTTGGACCTGAATTTATTTGGTATAACCACTCTTGTACCCCACGTGATTACAATCGAATGAAGAATGGATTAATATCTTTCTCTGTTATCTGGTTTGGCCAGCCATTTGCAATATAATCATACACCTTTGACATAACTGGGTCACGTTTGGTTGCTCTACCAATCTCTTCAACTGTGACTGACAGTTCATCAATGTATGAAAAATAGAACACTTCCATTGTGTAAATTGTGATGGGAATGGCAATCTAGACATAGCATCAGCATTACTGTGATCAGCTAATAGTCTGTATTCAATATCATATGTATATGCTGACAAAATCAACGTCCATCTCTGCATTCGGGATGCAGCTAATGTTGGAACTGGGGACTTCGGATGGAGGATTGCTGTCAGGGGCTTATAGTCCATAACGATAGTAAACTTATGACCATACAAGTATTTGTGGAACTCCTTGACCCCGAAAATTAATGCCAAAGCTTCCCTTTCGATTTGCTCACTGGCACTGAGAGTGCTTGAAGCAGAAGCAATTGGTCTTTCCTCCTCAATATGTAGTACATGAGAGATTACTGCCCAAACTTCATATGGAGAGGCGTCACATACTCGCTTGATCTCCTTAGAACATAGAACATAGAAATTTACAGCGCAGAAGGAGGCCATTTCAGCCCATCATGTTCGCGCCGACAAAGAGCCACACAGCCTTCGGTCAGCAATCCTGAAGGTTACATATAAACTATGAGCAATGGACAATGGCAGACAGGTAACCAGCCCGACCCCACACAACCGCAACACCCCATGCATTGCAAAATTTTACACTCCACCCCACATGGAGCCATGCGATCTCCTGGGAGAGGCAAAAAAAAAAGATTAAAAACCCAGGCCAATTGGGGGGAAAAATCTGGGAAAATTCCTCTCCGACCCATCCAGGCGATCAAAACTAGTCCAAGAGATCACTCTGGCCGTATTAGATTCCCTGAAGTACTTACCATCGTATCTGCGCCAGCCAACAAGAGGTTATCCAGTCTAATCCCACTTACCAGCTCTGGGTCCATAACCCTGCAGGTTACGGCATTTCAAGTGCCCATCCACCTTTTAAATGTGGTAAGGGTTTCTGCCTCTACCATCTTTCCAGGCAGTGAATTCCAGATCTTCACAACCCTCTGCGTTAAGACGCTTCCCCTCAAATCCCCTCTGAACATTCCACCAACCATCTTAAACCTATGCCCCTTCGCAATTGACTCCTCCATCAAGGGAAATAGGCCCTTGCTAACCACTATAATCCAGGCCCCTCAAAATTTTATACACCTCAATGAGGTCTCCCGTCAGCCTCCTCTGTTCCAAGGAGAACAAACTAAGCCTATCCAATCTGTCTTCATAGCTAAGATTCTCCACTCCAAGCAGCATCCTCATAAATCTCCTCTGCACCCTCTCCAGTGCAATCATGTCCTTCCTTTAATACGGCGACCAGAACTGCACGCAATATTCCAGCTGTGGCCTAACCAGTATTTTATACAATTTAAGCATAACCTCCCTGCTCTTGTATTCTATGCCTCAGCCAATAAAGGCAAGCATTCCGTATGCCTTCTTATCCACCTGGCCTCCTACTTTTAGGGATCTGTGGACAAGCACTCCAAGGTCCCTTTGTTCATCTACACTTCTAAGTGGCTTACCGTTTAATGTGTATACCCTTTCCTTATTAGCTCTTCCCAAGTGCATTACCTCATACTTCTCCAAATTAAATTCCATTTGCCACTGTTCTGCTCACCTGACCTCCTTTGATGTCCTCCTGCAGTCCATGACTTTCCTCTTCATTATCAACCATACAGCCAGTTTTAGTGTCATCTGCAAACTTCTTAATCATACTCCCTATATTCAGATCTCATCATCATCATAGGCAGTCCCTCAAAATCGAGGAAGACTTGCTTCCATTCTAAAAGTGAGTTCTCAGGTGACTGTACAGTCCAATACGGGAATTACAGTCTATGTCACAGGTGGGACAGACAGTTGTTGAAGGAAAGGTGGGTGGGGAATCTGGTTTGCCGCACGCTCCTTCCGCTGCCTACGCTTGCTTTCTGCATGCTTTCAACGACGAGACTCGAGGTACTCAGCGCCCTCCCAGATGCTCTTCCTCTACTTAGGGCGGTCTTTGGCCAGGAACTCCCAGATGTTGGTGGGGATGTTGCATTTTATCAAGGAGGCTTTGAGGGTGTCCTTGAAACATTTCCTTTGCGCACCTGGGGATCGCCTGCCGTGTAGGAGTTCCGAGTAGAGCGCTTGCTTTGGGAGTCTTAAGTCTCCCAAATAGATAGATAGATTTTTAACCAATAAGGGAATTAAGGGTTACGGGGAGAGGGCGGGTAAGTGGAGCTGAGTCCACGGCCAGATCAACCATGATCTTATTGAATGGCGGAGCAGGCTCGAGGGGCTAAATGGCCTACTCCTGTTCCTAATTCTTATGTTCTTATGTCTTCAAATTTAGATCATTGATGTATACCACAAAAAGCAAGGGACCCAGTACTGAGCCCTGCGGAACCCCACTGGAAACATCCTTCCAATCACAAAAACATCCATCAACTATTACTCTTTGCTTCCTACTTCTAAGCCAATTTTGGATCCAACTTGCCACTTTGCCCTGGATCCCATGAGCTTTTACCTTCGTGACCAGTCTGTCATGTGGGACCTTTTCAAAAGCTTTGCTAAAGTCCATATATACTACATCGCATGCACTACCCTCATCGACCCTCCTGGTTACCTCCTCGTAAAATCCAATCAGGTTAGTCAAACACGACTTTCCCTTAACAAATCCATGCTGACTGTCCCTGGTTAATCCTTGCCTTTCTAAATGTAGATTTATCCTGTCCTTCAGGATTTTCTCCCAATAATTTTCCCACC
Organism: Pristiophorus japonicus; assembly: GCF_044704955.1. Classification (NCBI taxonomy): domain Eukaryota; kingdom Metazoa; phylum Chordata; class Chondrichthyes; family Pristiophoridae; genus Pristiophorus; species Pristiophorus japonicus. The sequence continues at coordinate 1,002,231 of NC_092000.1, forward strand.
ACTGAGGTTAGGCTGACAGGCCTGTAATTACTCGGCCTATCCCTTTCTCCCTTCTTAAACAAGGATACCACATTAGCAGTCCTTCGGCACTCTGACTGAATCCAAAGGTGACTGGAAAATAATGGTCAAGGCCTCTGCTATTTCCTCTTTTGCTTCGTTCAACAGCCTAGGATGCATTTCATCCGGGCCTGGGGACTTACCCACTTTCAAAGCTGCTGAACCCCTTAATACCTCCTCCCTCACAATGTTTATTTCGTCCACTCCTCCTCGATAGCAGTATCTGCATTGCCCCTTTCCTTTATGAAAACAGACGCAAAGTATTCATTAAGAATCGTACCAACATCTTTCGTCTCCACACATAGATTACCCTCATGGTCTCTAATAGGCCCTACCCTTTCTTTAGTTACTCTCTTGCTCTGAATATATTTATAGAACATCTTTGGGTTTTCCTTGATTTTACTTGTCAAGATTTTTTCATGCTCTTTCTTAGCATTCCTAATATCCTTTTTAATTTCACCTCTGAACTTTCTATATTCCTCCAGAGATTCTACAGTATTTAGCTGTCGGTATATGTCGGTTTATCCTCCCCTAGATATACAGGGGGCTCTAGAATTGTTATTCCCACGTTTTTTCGTGAAGGACACATATTTGGTCTGAGCCCTCTGGACTCCTCCTTGAATGCCTCCCACTGTTCCGACACTGATTTACCTTCAAGTAGCTGTTTTCAGTCCACTTCGGCCATATCATTTCTCAACTTAGCAAAGTTAGCCTTTCCCCAAATTGGGACGTTTATTCCTGGTCTATCCTTGTCCTTATCCATAACTACCTTGAATCTGACTGAATTATGGTCACTGGCACCCAAGTGCTCTCCCACTGATACCCCTTCCATCTGCCCAGCTTCATTCCCCAAAACTAAATCCAGAACCGCCCCCTGCCGTGTTGGGCTTGTTACATTCTGACTAAAAAAGGATCTCTTGAATGCATTTTAGGAATTCCCCGCCCTCTATAACCCTTCACACTATATTTGTCCCAATCAATATTAGGATAGTTGAAATCCCTACTATTACTGCCCTATGGTTTTTGGACTTTACAGAAATTTGCTTATATATTTGCTCTTCTATCTCCCTCCCACTGTTTGGGGGTCTATAATACACACCCAGCAGTGTGATCACCCCTTTTTTATTTTCCAGTTCAACCCATAGGGCCTTTTTTGATGATCCCTCTAACATATCATCCCTCCTCATCGCTGTAATAGTTTCTTTAATCAGTACCGCAACCTCCCCCCGCCGCCCCTCCATGTAATCATGTAACCAGGATTATTGAGCTGCCAAACCTGCCCCTCTTTCAACCGTGTCTCTGTAATGGCTATAATGTCATTCTCCCAAGTGTCTATCTGTGCTCTCAGATCATCTGCCTTATTCGCTATACTCCTTGCATTGAAGTATATACCATTTAGCACAGGAAGACCTCATTGATTACTACTTACTCACCCTTGTTTCCTCTGTCTTACAGATTCACTTTCTACATTCTTGCTTTCCAATTTCAGTTCTACTTCCTTCCCTATTGAATTTATTCTCAGGTTCCCATCCTAGATACGTCATAGTGAACTAACATGGTGCTCTCTGCCAATTGGCTTTTACACTCTTTGAATGCTGCGTCGCATTCTTCTGACCACTTCCAATGGATCTGTTTTGTCAACAGTTCATTCAGTGGATGTAAGACTGTAGCCAAGTTTGGTAGGAACTTCCCATAATAGTTCAAAAGACCCCAAAATGATCGAAGTTCAGTGACATTCTTGGGAGTGAGTGCATTTCTGATTGCATCCAGCTTTCCCTTGCTTGGATGTAAACCATATTTGTCTACTCTGTGTCCTAAGTACTCCACTGAGTTTTGAAATAACTGACACTTGCGAGCAGTCACTCGTACTCTGTGCGTCTCTAGCTGTTTGAGGACTTCATTCGATCTGTTATTATGAATTTGCCTGTTTGGTGTTGAAATTAGTATGTCATCTAAATAACATACTATCCCTTCAATACCTTGCAAAATCTGGTTCGTCACCTCTTAAAATATGGGGCGGAAGACACTCCAAATGGTAGCCTATTACATTGATATAGGCCTAGATGAGTATTTATAGTCAAGCATGACTTGGACTCCTTATCTAGCTCCAGTTGTAAGTAGGCATTTGTAAGATCTAACTTTAAGAAAATCTGACCACCTGTCAGCATTATGAACAAATCTTCTACATTTGGCAATGTATTGGGGAGATTACCCTCTGGAACCTGGTTTACGATTACTTTATAATCACCACACAACCTTACCTTACCACCGGACTTAGGTACAACAACAATGGGTGTATCCCAATTACATAGATCTATCTTAGAGATAATGTTCTCAATCTCTAGTCTTTTGAGTTTTTGCTCAACTTTCTCCTTGATTGCATATGGTACAAGATGTGGCTTGCAATAAACTGGTCTAGCGTCCTTCTGTACCCTGACACTTGCCTTGAAGCCTTGGATCGGACTGCCTGTTTCACAGAACACCTTCGGATACTTCTTGATGACATCATCCTTCAATGCAAATCTTGTTTCAACACAAAGAAAATCTCACTCCAATTCAGCTTCAGTGATCCCAACCAATTTCTTCCTAGTAAGGCAGGCTTGTCTCCTGCCACTACTAAGATAGGCAAGCTCTGAAATTGATCCTTGTATTTCAGCGGTACGGTGATACAACCTACCATAGGAATGTTCTCTCCTGAGTAGCCTTGCAGCTCTATCTTGGATTTCTCCAATGGGAAATCACGCAACTTGTCGAGATATAGCGATTCCGGTACTACGCTCACGGATGCACCAGTGTCGATTTCCATGGGTATCTTGGTTCCTGCAACATCTACTTGGATGATGATACTCGTGCTCCTGATGACGTGTATCTCTTCGTCTGGTTGCTTTTCTTCCATACTATGTAGTCTCTAAGGATTACTACTTATAGCTTTGAAAGTTGGTTTACCCATGAGTCGGCATGTCTTCGCAAGATGCCCAGTTTTCCTGCAGAAGAAACACTCTGCCTTCACATATGGCCAACCTTGAGCACTGTATTGTCCCAGGCACCAATCGCATGACTTCAATGTATCGTTACCATGACCAGTTGCTGAGGCCTTGGGCCCAACTGCCTTTTACTTTTAACCTGCAAGTGATTCACCTCAGTTGTCTGACGACTGGAAATGGTACGAAATTCTCGGGAATATTGGTCGGCCATACCCATTGACATAGCTGTCTGACAAGCTAAATCAAAAGTCAAGTTAGGAGTTATCAACAACTTCTGATCGCTTAATTTTTCATCCCACAAACAAAGCAGTCACGCAATGCTCGGTCCTGAAAGTTTATGAAATGACAATGAATAGATAGTTTTTTAATGCTACAGTGTACTCACTGATACTTTTGTCGGTTAACTGATCTCATATTCCAAAATGATAACTTCCAGCAATTTCCAGGGGCTCAGGACTGTAGTGCTGTCTGCTTAAGTGATGTGTCCTTTGGCTTGACAGGAACAAGCACATTTTTCAGAGTTTCATACACCTCAGGGTCTGCTTCAGTTAAGAAAATAGTCGGTTTTCTTTCCAACACCACCCGGTTACGGGTTTCATCATCGGGGACTTCGATGATACTATTGGAGGTGAAAAACATTTCTAGCCGCTCCACATATGCTTCGAAAGTCTCACGGTCGTGATGGAATGAACCCAAGCATCCTATTATCCCCATAGGCACGGCCATCTGGACTCTGGCAGTTCAGCCAAGTGTGCTTGTAATTTACCGTGGATTTTTAGCTGTTAATCAAAACAAAGAAGCCCTCAAAGTCTCTCTGTCGGTTGGCTGAATCATCCACCAACAAAAATTTCAGCTAGGTTATCCAGAAATCTTACCCTTCGTCGCCAGTGTGATATCTTCTGTACAACCTCACAAACACACGGGCTTTAAGATGGCTGATAACTTCAGGAACCTGTCAGGTGACCTGTTCCCTCTTTATTGTTGTAAACAGCAATGACTGCATTACCACAGTCGTCCACTGGGTGGAGCTATGTATATGTATTATAGAAGTAGCGAGTAGGTTATCTTGAAAAAGGTTTAAGATTTTTGGTGAAAGGAAAACCTGTGAGTCTCTTAGTCACTTGTGACTAATATGGCAGGGGGATGGGAACCAATGCTGGGAGATAGAGGGAAACAAAAAGGAGGCAAAAGCAAAAGACAGAAAGGAGATGAGGAAAAGTGGAGGGCAGAGAAACCCAAGGCAAAGAACAAAAAGGGCCATTGTACAGCAAAATTCTAAAAGGACAGAGGGTGTTAAAAAAACAAGCCTAAAGGCTTTGTGTCTTAATGCAAGGAGTATCCATAATAAGGTGGATGAATTAACTGTGCAAATAGATGTTAACAAATATGATGTGATTGGGATTACGGAGACGTGGCTCCAGGATGATCAGGGCTGGAAACTCAACATCCAGGGGTATTCAACATTCAGGAAGGATAGAATAAAAGGAAAAGGAGGTGGGGTAGCATTGCTGGTTAAGGAGGAGATTAAGGCAATAGTTAGGAAGGACATTAGCTTGGATGATGTGGAATCTATATGGGTAGAGCTGCAGAACACCAAAGGGCAAAAAACGTTAGTGGGAGTTGTGTACAGACCTCCAAACAGTAGTAGTGATGTTCGGGAGGGCATCAAACAGGAAATTAGGGGTGCATGCAATAAAGGTGCAGCAGTTATAATGAGTGACTTTAATATGCACATAGATTGGGCTAACCAAACTGGAAGCAATACGGTGGAGGAGGATTTCCTGGAGTGCATAAGGGATGGTTTTTTAGACCAATATGTCGAGGAACCAACTAGGGGGGAGGCCATCTTAGACTGGGTGTTATGTAATGAGAGAGGATTAATTAGCAATCTCGTTGTGCGAGGCCCCTTGGGGAAGAGTGACCATAATATGGTGGAATTCTGCATTAGGATGGAGAATGAAACAGTAAATTCAGAGACCATGGTCCAGAACTTAAAGAAGGCTAACTTTGAAGGTATGAGGCGTGAATTGGCTAGGATGGATTGGCGAATGATACTTAAGGGGTTGACTGTGGATGGGCAATGGCAGACATTTAGAGACCGCATGGATGAACTACAACAATTGTACATTCCTGTCTGGCATAAAAATAAAAAAGGGAAGGTGGCTCAACCGTGGCTATCAAGGGAAATCAGGGATAGTATTAAAGCCAAGGAAGTGGCATACAAATTGGCCAGAAATAGCAGCGAACCTGGGGACTGGGAGAAATTTAGAACTCAGCAGAGGAGGACAAAGGGTTTGATTAGGGCAGGGAAAATGGAGTATGAGAAGAAGCTTGCAGGGAACATTAAGACAGATTGCAAAACTTTCTATAGATATGTAAAGAGAAAAAGGTTAGTAAAGACAAACGTAGGTCCCCTGCAGTCAGAATCAGGGGAAGTCATAACGGGGAACAAAGAAATGGCGGACCAATTGAACAAGTACTTTGGTTCGGTATTCACAAAGGAGGACACAAACAACCTTCCGGATATAAAAGGGGTCGGGGGGTCTAGTAAGGAGGAGGAACTGAGGGAAATCCTTATTAGCCGGGAAATTGTGTTGGGGAAATTGATGGGATTGAAGGCCGATAAATCCCCAGGGCCTGATGGACTGCATCCCAGAGTACTTAAGGAGGTGGCCTTGGAAATAGTGGATGCATTGACAGTCATTTTCCAACATTCCATTGACTCTGGATCAGTTCCTATAGAGTGGAGGGTAGCCAATGTAACCCCACTTTTTAAAAAAGGAGGGAGAGAGAAAACAGGGAATTATAGACCGGTCAGCCTGACATCGGTAGTGGGTAAAATGATGGAATCAATTATTAAGGATGTCATAGCAGCGCATTTGGAAAGAGGTGACATGATAGGTCCAAGTCAGCATGGATTTGTGAAAGGGAAATCATGCTTGACAAATCTTCTGGAATTTTTTGAGGATGTTTCCAGTAGAGTGGACAAGGGAGAACCAGTTGATTGAGAACTGGTTGTCAGACAGGAAGCAAAGAGTAGGAGTAAATGGGGACTTTTCAGAATGGCAGGCAGTGACTAGTGGGGTACCGCAAGGTTCTGTGCTGGGGCCCCAGCTGTTTACACTGTACATTAATGATTTAGATGAGGGGATTAAATGTAGTATCTCCAAATTTGCGGATGACACTAAGTTGGGTGGCAGTGTGAGCTGCGAGGAGGATGCTGTGAGGCTGCAGAGCGACTTGGATAGGTTAGGTGAGTGGGCAAATGCATGGCAGATGAAGTATAATGTGGATAAATGTGAGGTTATCCACTTTGGTGGTAAAAACAGAGAGACAGACTATTATCTGAATGGTGACAGATTAGGAAAAGGGGAGGTGCAAAGAGACCTGGGTGTCATGGTACATCAGTCATTGAAGGTTGGCATGCAGGTGCAGCAGGCGGTTAAGAAAGCAAATGGCATGTTGGCCTTCATAGCAAGGGGATTTGAGTACAGGGGCAGGGAGGTGTTGCTACAGTTGTACAGGGCATTGGTGAGGCCACACCTGGAGTATTGTGTACAGTTTTGGTCTCCTAACCTGAGGAAGGACATTCTTGCTATTGAGGGAGTGCAGCGAAGGTTCACCAGACTGATTCCCGGGATGGGGGGACTGACCTATCAAGAAAGACTGGATCAACTGGGCTTGTATTCACTGGAGTTCAGAAGAATGAGAGGGGACCTCATAGAAACATTTAAAATTCTGACGGGGTTAGACAGGTTAGATGCAGGAAGAATGTTCCCAATGTTGGGGAAGTCCAGAACCAGAGGTCACAGTCTAAGGATAAGGGGTAAACCATTTAGGACCGAGATGCGGAGGAACTTCTTCACCCAGAGAGTGGTGAACCTGTGGAATTCTCTACCACAGAAAGTTGTTGAGGCCAATTCACTAAATATATTCAAAAAGGAGTTAGATGAGGTCCTTACTACTAGGGGGAATCAAGTGGTATGGCGAGAAAGCAGGAATGGGGTACTGAAGTTGAATGTTCAGCCATGAACTCATTGAATGGCGGTGCAGGCTAGAAGGGCCGAATGGCCTACTCCTGCACCTATTTTCTATGTTTCTATGCTTGCCCCTACTCTGCTCAACTAGGTGGTGTCCTTTTTTATGAGTTTGTCAATTAAGAAGAAAGGGTGCAACGATGAGTTGTAAAATAGTCGAAGAAAGCAAGAAGGAAGCTCGTTCCCTCATTAGGAGGGCTGGAGTTCATTATGGCAAATGTAAAGTACAAAGGAAAACTGTTTAAGAATGGAACCTAGTGTCCAAAATCAGTGTGTTCTTAAAGCAAGCCTAGGCTATGATTGTCCACTGCAAGGATGCCCATCCCAAGTTGAAGACGGGCTCTGAGGTACTACAGTGACCTGAAGAAAGAAAGTGACTGGAATTCAAAGTAGGCTGATACAGAGTGGAGGGCAGAATTCCTTGTTCAGATTGGCCCTGAGGAGTAACTGACCATCGCCCAGAGCAAGTTGTGAGGAGAGGAGCAACCCAATATCTTAACATAACTGGGACCATTATTAGCATTATCGCCACTTGACCGTTCCCTTGCTGTGGACTGGATGGTGAGACAGCAGAGTCCTGTATCAGAAAGTGCTACCATCATCAGCAGTTCAATTGCAGCTACAATCCTGGTACTACCAAACCTTTCTCCCACACCACTAAATAAATTATTCCTGCATCCTAACACTTCCAAATTAGTAAGGTCGGTGTCTGTTATACAATCTCATTATGAAGATGGGGCTGGTATCAGCAGCAGTATAGGTTAGAACTTGAACAGCTTCATTTAGCTGAAGCTGGGGTGAGGAGAACCAAACTTGGACAGTAGCAGCCATCGCCAGCCCCTCCCCATCGCCGTCATCATTCAGGTCTAGCTCATTGGCCAATACATCATTGTGTACCTTAACTCTACACCAAGATTTCTCCTCTCCATCTTAATCAGTTCGGAACATTGTGGAACTTATAAACTTGGACATCTTGTATCTTCACGGTTAAAAGATCCTCTGGGAGACAACTAGTGCTGAGAAGATGTAGGAGGTTTCACATTGCAGATCCATGTGATAGTGAATAACGGCAATAAATGTGCATAATGGGGCCAGTAGCAGCAGTGTGCTGAGAACGAGTTGCTCTTCCCTCATGGTGGCAGCTGAAGGATTTTAATTGTCTTTGTACAAGCAAGTTGAAATGACTCTTTCCCTGATTGGATATTCAGCTGTCTGCACAGTGTGCATGCAGGAGCCGGGTGAGTGCGTCATTGCTTCACTGGACTTGGATAGTTAAAACTCTTAAAATGTAATTTAGTGATTAGCTGGCTGCAGAAATTGACTGTGCTCAGCGGCATAATGCAGTCCATGGATTAGACGTTGCAAATTGTCTGAGACAGTAAAATACCAGCAGTAGAGATGGCCGTAGTAAGCTGTAACATGTACGGCTGGCTGGTGTTTGGACATCAACAGCCAGCTGGGTTCTGCTGTTACTCATTCTCCTGATATAATGAAGAATGGCGGTAATTGCAGTCTGTAGGTGAGAGATGTATGAAGTTTAACTGTTTAAATGTGATACTTCGGTCAGGTGGAAGGATTTTCCTCATTGACGTTGAGACTTTCTTGGTCACCCTGTGCTGAGCACAAGTGCAACCAGACACACAGACGTACATGGCTCATTGTAGAGCAGACATTTGTTTTGCTTGTTTTGATTTATCGCTCCCTGAGGGCTCAGCATGATTATCACTGAGTGGCCGAGCCACACAGATTGAGGAGGTCTCAGGTCACGTCTTTGATCTGGGTCGAGTTAGCTAACCTGACTCCGTGTAGTGGCAGCAGTTAGTCGCAGCTGGGAAAGGAAGGAGAAAATCCCCCAAGGTGTAGTGTCTCTGCACCTTGTTACAAACTCACACGAGGCATGGATATATCAGACACGGTCACTCTGTGACCTTCACTTTATTCCCACGACTAAAGAGTGTTGATCCTGGGTGGGACCTCCCCTTTTATACCTGGAAGCCCAGGTGAGGAGTGTCTATCGCAAGCTCACCCCCTGTGGTCAGGGTGTGCATTACAAGGGTACAGGTACGATGAACATGAGTTACAGTTACATAACTATTGTCATTGCAAAAAAGGTGAAATACATGACATCACCTCCCCCCTTAAGTCTTTTAGTTTCAGAGGTTAAGTCTATCGGGTGGTCGACGCTCTCTCGTGGAGCGCCGCAGTTGTGGCTCTGGTGGCTGAGCCTCAGCACGCGTCTCTGTCACTTGAGGTGATTCCGGGCTGGCCGCAGGGACTGTGCATGCTGAGGGCTGTCTTTGTTGCTCGTACGCTGGCAGTGGTGTGGGTGCTATCTCATCATGCTCTTCTTCCGGTTCCTCCGTGTTTATGCTGAACCTTGTCTTTACTTGGTCCAAGTGTTTGCGGCATATCTGCCCATTGTTTAGTCTGACCACCATGACCCTGTTTCCTTCTTTGCCAATTACGGTGCCCTCAAGCCATTTGGGTCCCAAAGCATGTTTAAGAACAAATACCGGGTCATCTATTTCTATACATCTCCCCTTGAGCCTCGATCATGGAGCTCGGTTTGGGACTGGCGCTTGCCCTCAACAATGTCTGCCAGGGCTGGGTGGATGAGGGACAGTCGCGTCTTGAGCGTGTGTTTCATGAGGAGTTCCGCTGGCGGGACTCCCGTGAGTGAGTATGGCCGGGACCTTTAGGCCAGCAGGAGGCTCAATAGGCGGTACTGAAGGGAGTGTCCTTGGATGCGTAGCATGCCCTGCTTTATGACTTGGACCGCCCGCTCCGCCTGGCCATTGGAGGCCGGCTTGAACGCCGCTGTCCGGACGTGCTTGATCCCATTGCCCAACATAAACTCCTGGAATTCATGGCTGGTAAAACACGGACCGTTATCGCTGACCAGGATGTCCGGCAAGCCGTGGGTCACGAAAACCGTACGCAGACTCTCCACGGTGATGGATGTCGTGCACGAGTTCAATATGATGCATTCGATCCACTTCGAGTATGTATCGACAACGATCAGGAACATTCTCCCCATGAACGGGCCCGCATAGTCCATGTGAATATGTGACCATGGCCTGGTGGGTCAGGGCCACGGGCTGATTGGGGCCTCCCTGGGGGCATTGCCCAGCTGGGCACACGTCGTGCACCTGCGAACCCAGTGTTCCAGGTCTGAGTCAAACCCCGGCCACTAGATGTGTGACCAGGCAATGGCCTTCATTAACATGATGCCAGGGTGCTCGCTGTGAAGTTCCCTGATGAACGCTTCCCTTCCTTTCTGGGGCATAACTACCCGGCTGCCCCATAACAGGCAGTCGGCTTGGACGGAGAGTTCATCCACCTGTCTCTGAAATGGCCTGACTTCCTCGGGGCACGTCCTGTGTGCGGGCGCCCAATTCCCAATCAGGACACATTTCTTTATCATGGATAGGAGGGGGTCCCTGTTGGTCCAGAGTTTGTTCTGTCGGGCTGTGATGGGGGAGCCCGCATTGTCAAAAGCCTCAATGGCTATGACCATCTCGGCGCTCTGCTCCGTCACCCCCTCGGTGGTGGTCAGTGGGAGCCTGCTGAGTGTGTCAGCGCAATTTTCGGTGCCTGGCTGGTGCCGTATGGTGTAGTCATACGCAGCCAGCGTGAGGGCCCATCGCTGTATGCGAGCTGACGCGTTAGCGTTGACAGCCTTGCTGTCGGACAACAGGGATGTTAACGGCTTGTGGTCCGTCTCTAGCTCGAACCGTCTACCGAAAAGGTACTAGTGCATCTTATTCACACCGTACACACACGCGAGTGCCTCCTTCTCGACCATGCCGTATCCGCGCTCTTCCTGGGAGAGCGACCTGGAGGCATAATCCACCGGTTGGAGTTGGCCGTCATCGTTACCCTGCTGCAACACACACCCAACCCCGTAGGATAACGCATCGCATGTTAAGACCAGTTTTTTACAGAGGTCATACAAAGTCAACAGTTTGTTGGAACACAGCAGGTTCCTCACCTTATTGAATGCCCGTTCTTGACAATCCCCCCAAAACCATTCACAACCTTTACGGAGGAGCATGTGTAACGGCTCCAACAATGTGCTTAAGTTCGGCAGCAAGTTCCCAAAATAGTTCAAAAGTCCCAGGAATGATCGCAACTCTGACGTGTTGCCGGGCCTGGGCGCCCGGCGAATCGCCTCAGTTTTTGATTCAGTGGGTCGGATCCCGTCTGCAGCAACCCTCCTGCCCAGGAACTCGACCTCTGGGGCCAAAAACACGCACTTGGCCTTTTTCAGCCGCAGGCCTACCCGTTCCAATCGGCGTAGCACCTCCTCCAGGTTGCGGAGGTGTTCCTCAGTGTCTCGACCCGTTATAAGGATGTCGTCTTGGAACACGATCGTTGCAAGGATAGACTTGAGCAAGCTTTCCATGTTTTGCTGAAAGATAGCCGCTGCCGAACGAATGCCAAACGGGCATCTGTTGTAGACAAATAATCCTTTGTGCGTCGTGAAGATGGTCAGAAGCTTGGAATCTTGCGCCAGTTCCTGAGTCAAGTAGGCCGAAGTGAGGTCCAACTTGGTGAACAGCTTGCCACCTGCCAGTGTGGCAAAGAGGTCCTCCGCTCTCGGAAGCGGGTATTGGTCTTGCAGCGATACTCGGTTGATGGTGGCTTTGTAGTCAGCACAAATCCTAACCGAGCCATCTGCTTTGAGGACGGGAACGATGGGACTTGCCCAGTCGCTGAATTCAGCGGACGAAATTATGCCCTCTCTGAGCAGCCTGTCCAGTTCACTTTCAATTTTCTCACGCATCACGTACGGCACCGCTCTGGCTTTGTGGTGCACTGGTCTGGCGTCCGGAGTGATGTGTATCACTACTTTAGTGCCCTTGAACATTCCGACACCGGGTTGAAAGAGTGACTCGAATTTTTGCAATACCTGCGAGTATGAACTTCGCTCCACGGATGAAATGGCGTGCACATTCCCCCATTTCCAATTCATCTCAGCTAGCCAACTCCTCCCCAAAAGCGCGGGGTCATTTCCCGGAACAATCCAGAGTGGCAGCCGGTTCTGTAATCCATTATGCGTTACACCAAGTTTGCACTGCCTAGCACTGGGATGATCTCTTTGGTATACGTACGTAGCTGCATCTCAATGCGTTCCAGTTTGGGCCTGCTAGCTCTGTGTGGCCATAGTCTCTGAAACTGTTGGCCGCTCATGAATGACTGGCTAGCTCCGGTATCCAGCTCCATGTGCACCGGGATGCCATTCAGTAAGACTTTCATCATCATGGGTGGCGTTTTGGTGTATGAGCTGTGAACGTCAGCCACATGAACTCTCTGAACTTCAGCATCCACAGTTGTTCCCCAGGCCTCATCCTGCATTTCAGACCCCTCGTCTGGTTCCTCTGTCTCGCAGACTAGCCTCGCTACTGCCTTTTTGCACATCCTGGCCAAGTGTCCACTGATATTACAAATCCTACAGGTATAAAGCTGGAACCTGCAGCTTTTGGCAGTGTGTCTACCCCCACACCTCCAACATGAGCTGAGATTGCTGTTAACAAAAGGACTATTCCCAGGCATTCCTCTCTGATGGCCCGTTTGGCTGTTTCTAAGCACGCTGATGGAGGGTGTTAATTGTCCCATCATGGGATGCATTGTTCCTCGTGATGGCGTGAATTGCCGATCCCCTTTCCATTGTCCCTGTTGCGGGCCCACCCTGGAGCTAGTTGCTGCCTGGGCGGTGTCGAATTGCCCTTGCCTGCCTGCCTGGACGGTGTCGAATTGCCCTTACCTGCCTGTGGGGTTCTGTGTCATTTTTGCAACATTAACTCTCTGGTTCATCGCAACGTTGAAACCAGGGCTGTGTGCGTAAATTAGCTTGGTCTCCTCTTCCCCTGCCATAAAGGTCTGAGCTATCAACGCTGCCCCTTCTAAAGTCAAGTCCTTAGTCTTTATGAGCTTCCTGAAAATGCCGGCATGATTGATGCCCTCGATGAAAAAGTCCCTTAACATCTTCCCTCTGCAGGCATCGGAGAACTTACAGAGACTGGCCAAACGCTGCAGTTCCGCCACGAAGTCCGAGATGTTTTGACCCCCCACCCCCGACGCTGGTGAGAGTAGAACCGGTGCCGGGCCATGTGTACACTACTTGCCGGCTTGAGATGCTCACTGATCAGCTGGCTGAGCTCTTCGAAGGACTTTTCCGCTGGCTTTTGGGGTGCGAGCAGGTCTTTCATCAGCGCATACGTCTGTGGACCACAGCTGGTCAGTAGATGCGCCCTCCGTTTGTCAGCTGCTGCCTCTTCCAGCCAGTACTTTGTGACAAAGCTCTGCTGGAATCTTTCCACAAAGTCGTCCCAGTCCTCACCCACACAGTAACGTCCCTCTGTGCTACCAGTGGCCATCCTCGTGGTTCGGTGATTCCCGTTTCTCGTCGGCAAATGTAGTGTCTCTGCACCTTGTTACAAACTCACACGAGGCATGGATATATCAGACACGGTCATTCTGTGACCTTCACTTTATTCCCAGGACTAAAGAGTGTTGATCCTGGGTAGGACCTCCCCTTTTATACCTGGAAGCCCAAGTGAGGAGTGTCTCCTGCAAGCTCACCCCCTGTGGTCAGGGTGTGCATTACAAGGGTACAGGTACGGTGTACATAAGTTACAGTTACATAACTATTGTCATTGAAAGATGGTGAAATACATGACACAAGGTACCCATTTCTCACAGGTATCCAGTGATTTCTGATGGCAGTGCAGATGTGTGGATGATGGATGTTCAAATAGCCTGCCCAACATTTATTGTCAGGACTCACTCATGAACTGTCACTTGGACAAGATATAAGAGGCAGCTGTGGATCTGTGCCCCACCAAGGAGTCGCCACTTTCAGGAGGTGAAAGAAAGGATTGGTGAAACAAAACCATGAATTAGGTGCGTTGCAGTGTGAAGCGGTCAATGTCTGTGGTGTGATGCATGTTGTGTAACATTACCATTCAGAGAGGCGTCCAGATTACACCTGCATGCAGTAAATCTGTCCTGGCTGCAGATGAGCAGGAACTCCAACAGGTCAGGTCTTCTATTCTGATTGCGACCAACCATTGAAGGATGGTGCAATAATCTGATTAATACCATTTACTTGTTATGGCCCAGTCCAGCTCTTGTTCAGCAAATCTTGACCCTCTAGTACTGCACACTGATATAGTGCGCTCATGTGTCAGTCGTGGCTCAGTGGTAGCCCTGTCACCTCTGAGCCAAAAGGTCATGGTTTCAAGTCCCATCCCAGACACTTGAGCACATAATCTAGGCTGATACTTGTGTGCAGTACTGAAGGAATGCTGCACAGTCGGAGGCTCGATTTTAACTCCCGGGCAGGAACCCGGCAGAGCGAACAGCGTGCCCCTTCCGGGAGCAGCAGCAAGAAATATCGCCAATTTTAATCAGGCAGAGGGAGACCGCTGCCGGAGACCCAGGAGAATGATGATAAGTGGTCGAGGAGAGGGAATCCTGGTTAGGAGATGGGGGAGAGGTGGGGAACTCCGGGTGAAGCACAAGGAAAGCTGTAAAAAAAATGTAACAGCTTAAGTTGCTGGGCCTCTTCTGGCTCTGGTTGCTGCTCGTAGCAGGTTTTGCTCCGTGGAGAAGCCACCACTGCTCCCTGCTCAGGCCTCTGATTAAAGTGGCAGGTCAGGCTCTTATGATGTCATCAGAGTCTTATTTGCATGTTTGAAGAGGAACCCGCTGGCTTGGGTTCGGTGTCCTAGCCAGCTGCAATTTGAAATTGCAGTCGGCCAGGTCGGGCGAGAAAGGAGTGGGTAAATCATGGGTAAGGCGACATGAAGAAACATTTTTTACACAGCCAGTTGTTGTGATCTAGAATGCGTTAATAGTAACTTTCAAAAGGAAATTGAAAAAATACTTAAAGCGGAAAATTTTGCAGGATTATGGGGAAAGAGCAGGGGGAGTGGGACCAATTGGACAGCTCTTGAAAAGAGCCGGCACAGGCATTGTTGTATATGCAGACTATGGATGTACTCTCTGTGTAGTCACTGTCTGGTTGCATAAGATGGAGTCTTGTTTACTTGATGTACTATCAATAAGGTTTACACTGTGTATATATATATATATGCTGGCACCACTAGAGGGTGCAACTGGTGGAGACCGGGGTTTCCTGCCCTGGTGGCAGGGCCCTGTATAAAAGGCTGCCCACCATGCTTGTGCCTCACTGGAGTTTGGAATAAAGGACCAAGGTCACTACAGTTTGAGTACAACACATTGCCTCATGGAGTCATTCATAAGTACATTACGGACATAATAACTGGCGACGAGAATAAGGACTTTCACGTGATCATGGCTACCATTGGCACACTAAAAGACTTCGCAGAGGGTGATGACTGGGATGCCTTCACGGAAAGGCTCGAACTATATTTTGTGGCAAACGACCTGGCAGGGGAGATGGACACATTGGTGGAGAAGCGCAAGGCTATACTGCTGACCTGTTGTGGGCCCAAGGTCTACCACCTTGTTAGGGACTTGTTGGCACTCACGAAGGCCAAGGACAAGACATACAATGAGCTGACTGAACTAATTCGCGACAAACTAAAACCGAAAGAGAGCATCCTCACGGCCAGGCTCAGATTCTACACCCACCGCAGACCTGAGGGCCAGAAGATTGCAAAATATGCTGCCGACCTCAGGAGACTTGTGGCACCGTGTGATTTTGGCACACACCTCAACGATGCATTGCGAGATATCTTCATTATAGAAATTGGCCACGAGGGCCTCCTTCACAAGCTATTATCTGCCGACACCACAGTCAACCTGCAGAAGGCCATCAGCATCAGTCAGGCATTCATGACCTCGACCTGCAGCACCAAGCAAATTATTCATCCTGTGGACTCAAACCCGGCAAGTACTGTACACAGAATGGTGCCTTTCACAGGCAAGATTGTAGAACATGATTCTGCCCAAGACAGAGAGCACAGACCTCAGGGTTCCAGAACTCAAGTGTCCTCCAAGGGGTGCTAATCGAGTAGCACCATGCTGGCATTGCGGAGGAAACCATAGGGCTCACCAGTGTCGGTTTGCTTAGTACGTATTACAAAGCCTGTAACACGAAGGGCCACCTCCAGCGTATGTGTAAAAGAAATACGACTCACCGCCTAACAGAGGAGTCAGTAAATGACTTTGAATCCAGCGGGGAGTATGATGTTTTGTCCAGAGAGGCAGCTCAGCCCCAAGAAGAAGTGTATGGAGTGTATACCTGCACCACCGATTGCCCTCCAGTGAAGATGGAAGTCGAGATAAACTGCGTTCCAGTCTTCATGGAAGTGGATACGGGAGCGAGCCTGTCAGTGATGAGCCAGGATGCCTTTGAGAGGCTATGGAACAAAAAACGACCCGAGCTGGTTCCAGTACAGGAAAAATCGCGCACCTACACCAAGGAGCTGATCCCAGTCCTTGGTAGTGCAGATGTAAGTGTAATCCATAATGGCATGGCGCACAAGTTACCTCTGTGGATTGTTGCAGGTGATGGTCCAATGCTACTCAGAAGAAGGTGGATGGAGAAGATCCAGTGGAAATGGGAAGACCTCTTCACTCCAGCAATCGATGTCCCCCGTGCTCAGAGGCAGAGCAAAACCTCACCTTCGTTTAGGCCAGACACCAGAGAACACCAGCGCAGCACCTGAGGCACAGACCGTCCATCATGACTGCATGGCAATGATCCAACTGGAACAACCTAAAAGTACCTTCCCGGCTCCAGTGGCAGGACTCCTGGGAGGAAGATCGAATTCACAGGCACTCTTCCAGCTTTTGTGGCAGAATCGCGGGAGAGAAGGATCAAGGAATTCTACTCGAGGACAGAGGCAAGATGGCGTCCCTGATGCAGCGAGGGGCAGCATGGCTGAAAAAAAAGATGGCGCGACAATATCACGAGGTGCAACGCCGAGGGACCAACACGTGGTGTCTAACAAAGGATTTGACTGAGGTAAAGCCAGCAGGTTTCTCTTAAAGGAGACCTGCAACCAACTGAACTTAAAGAGACATTGTATGCATGGCAATCAATGTAACAAACCGATTAAGATTGTGAACAAAATGTTGTTGCGAAATATTGGTACTATTCCTAATGTAAAGAACAAAATGTTGTTGCAAGATGTCGGGAATAGAGTGTCCCCAAAAGTAGCAAGCGAGCGACCTCAGGAGGGTGAAGGCACTGATCCTGATACCCTGCCCCAGGTCTATCCCACGCTGTAAGCACCCGATGGTACTATTCGCCACGGACCCGGAAATGAAAACGGTGCCAATACGCGCAGTCAGCCGCCGTTACCCACCACCCGGGTGGAGACGGCGCAGCCCCCAGACCCAGTCGCTACCTCGACCATGTCCGGGAGCGAAAGGTCAGAACCAACGAGTTCCCCAAACGGGACCTGGAACAGACAGGTTCCCAACACCGTTAGAGAGCAGGCAGAAGACTCTGCAGCCCTCAAAGGAGGACAGGGAGGCCACACACCACTAGGCAACGGCAAAGGCCTTGAGTCCTGGCTAGGTGAACGAACCAAGCCCGCCCCGCTAGCAGGGGGCGCAGCGCCACCATCAGATGACTAGGACCCCGTCCGGTTGCTCTGGAACTAGCGTCCTCACATACCTGTACTGCTACCTCAGTACTGACCATGACGGAACCATGAATGCAACCTACTCAATCCTGGCGTACGACCGTAAAACGTAACGAATGTAAGTCACTGAACCAAGGTGTCACGATACAAACTGTAAAAATGTTTCTTCTTCCTTTCTTTGTACTTGCACTGTGTCTGATCCTGTATGTTAATGTAACGGGCCAGCTGTATGACCTCGCTGTGGAGGTGGGGGGGGCGGGGGAATGAATGTATGTAACCATGGACACACCTAGAACCCTCTGGAACCTCCACTGCATCATCGAACCATCCAAACTGGTAACCACTACCCAACGTTGTGGCAAATGGACTTGGGGGTTAACAGGGAAAGAGCCAAGCCAAAGCACAGCCAAGGTTCAAGGGCTATTGGCACTTAAGTCTAGGGAGAGCTAAGCCAGAGCACATAGTGCAAAGGTAATTGGCACAAAGGACTTGGGGGAGAGTGATGTTGTATATGCAGCCTATGGATGTACTCTGTGTAGTCGCTGTGTGGTTGCAAAAGATGGAGACTTGTTTACATGATGTACTATCAATAAGGTTTACACTATGTATATACATACTGGCACCACTAGAGGGTGCAACTGGTGGAGACCAGGGGTTTCCTGCCTTGGTGGCAGGGCCCTGTATAAAAGGCTGCACATGCTTGTGCCTCACTCTGGAGTTTGGAATAAAGGACCAAGGTCACTACAGTTTGAATACAACACATTGCCTCTGGGAGTCATTCATAAGTACATTACGGACATAATAGACAGGATGGGCTGAATGGCCTCCTGTGCTGTATCATTCAATGATTCTATGAAATGACCTGCTCCATTTTAATGCCTCCCAGGTTTCCGTCAGGTGGTGGGAGACAAAATAAAACCACATCTTTTGGATGAGAAGTTAAACCGACACCCCCTCTGCCCTCAGGCAGATGTAAAAGATCCCGTTGCACTATTTGAAGCAGGGGAGTTCTTTCCTGTGTTCTGCTCAATATTTATCCCTCAACCAACATCACTAAAACAGATTCCCTGGTCATTATCTCATTGCTGTTTGTGGAACCCCACTGTGCAAATTGGCTGCTGCGTTTACAACATTGCAACCGTGATTACACTTCACAAGTACTTCATTGGTTTTGAAATGATTTGGGATGTTTGAGGGCATCTAAGGCGTTATATAAATGCAAATTCTTTCTTTCCAGCTCATTCAGAAACTTACTTATCAATATTGTGCTGTCCGATGATTGGTTGTGTTACTTTATATCCACTTTTAAATTAAGATGCAGTGGAATGTAATAACGACACAAGAAACTTGAGGAAGGCCAGGAAAAGGCCTATAGGTCCAGAGGGCCATCTCTTTATTACAGATCAATCCCACCGAGCTGCCTTCTCACCATATCCCTCAATGTATTCTCTCCAAAAGCACATCTATGGGTAAATTCACTCATCCCACACTCCCAGTGGGAAGTCGAATTGAAAATCGACGTGCGTCACAGGGTGGGGCTACAACACTGGCACCGAGTCTCCAACTTTCACTCTCTGAGTGTGGTTCCCCCCTGGGGACGCAGGATCAGTGACTTTATCCTCTTGTTGCCTCTTGTATGCACTTTGACGGCCTTCCCAGCTAATGTATTCTACCACTGCATTACCCGTTGGGTGTGCGCACTAGGTCCGTGCAGCAGAGCAGGTCTCCAGTTGTCCTGGTTAACCCTTGACACTGAATAAAGGCCTAGCTCTGTCAAGCCTGTGTGGTGGCTGATGTGCAACGGTCACCACACGTTAAAAAAATCCACGTACAGGCATCTTCCACCCCCTCAATTGGAGTTCAGGACTGGAATATCGGGTCCTTCATTGAAACACCTGTGAACCCATGTGGAAGCAAGTCATCCTCGATCGAGGGACTGCCTATGATGATGATGATCCTTTGGGTGATCTCACTTAAGAGTATTTGAATCCTTCACCATAGTTCATAGGCGAATGTATGTGGTTAATCCTTGACACTACACCCTCGTTACCAGCCCTAACGTTTCTCCCAAATGTTGTCAAATTGAATCTGAAACTTATATCCCTCAATTTATTCAGCAATGCTTGTTTTCAGCAGATAGAGCTTATGTCAATATAATATAGGATTTAGCCATGAATAATGCACTTGAAAAATGAAGTTGTTGGCAGTGTTCCAAACACTTGCTCACTCTGCTTCAATCTCACAATTGTTGATTTGAACTTATAAATCCTGTTGTGCATTTTTTTCTTTGGCTTTTTGTTATCCTCTTTTCAATGCCCTTTTCCAGCAGAATTGAGAGATGCCTTCCTCTATGTTTTGTTGGGAGCCTGCAGCTAGTGCCTTGTGCCAGCAGTGCTGAGTGCTCCAAGGACTCTCCAAGGACTGCAACATTCGTTGGAGCAAACCAAGGTACGGCTGTTTGGCTCCCCTTCTCAACAATTACAGTTTGCATCGTTCCAGACAAAAGCTGCCTCCTTTGACCAGCGTTTCCCCGTGAGCTGCGCTTTGTTTTGTGCGGCCTGTTTCTTTTAATGTGCATCCCTTTAAATTGCTGCACCCGCGCGGTGTTGACAGTGGAGAAGCCAGTGAGCGGCCCATCACCGTGCGGCCCTGCAGCTTCGAGTGGACATTGGTCAAGACAGGGCTAGTGTTAGCATCAGGGTTTCAGTTGTGATTTACGATCAAGAAAATTCATCAAAAACCTTAATAGTCTAAATAACTAATTCCTTCAGATATTGAGATACAGGAACAAATGGCAAAAGTGAACTTTTGTTTTAATCAGGTTTTTGATGGCAGTTTACATTTGGAAATTTACCAGATAGTCCACTCAGAAACTGCACTTCCCTGCATTTCTATGCTTCCATTCATGGTCTGCCCGCCTGTGGTTATGGCCAAGCTGGGATAGAGCATTGTATGTTTCTTTCTATTGTCCATGTCGGCGTCATTTCCTTCCCTCCCCAAACAGGAATCGAGCAACAGTTCCAGTTTAGCAATCTAGTCTTGCAGTGTAGCCTCGATAATTTGGAATTTAACCAAACTTAGAGGCTCTTGCACTTTCCCAGTCTGCAGCCAGTGACCCTTCCCTGGAGAGCTGATGGGCGCATCTGTTCTGGTATTCTGAACTCCCTCTTGTTCAGTAAACTGCAAGCTGCTCTATTCCATACAGACACCCTTCTCTCTGCATCGTAACTGTATTTAAATCAAGACTCATTGTACCCTCTCCTGCTCCACTCATTCTTTCCCAGGACATCAGTCCTATTGCCCTTGGTCTTCTCTTCTGCCTACTATTTCAGAGCTTTTAAAACACAAGCTAATCATGATTTCCTGAATTGCCGACACCTTCTCGCCTACTGTTTCCAACCTTGGCATTTTGTAATAGCCGTGAAGCTTCACCTAGCTTCCCCAACAATAAGGACAAATCTTGTAGACAGCTGGCACACATTCAACCTGTGTAATGAAACCTGTTACATATCAGCAGGTCTGGTTGCATATTGCGCATTTTGTCGTAGCTCAGTGATACTTGTAATAGGACCTGTGATCATTAGCAGCCCACCTCCCAGCCCCTGAGGTTCCCAGCAGAATGATGCTCTTTGTGTCTCTGAGTTTCATGGCCTGCCTGGCTGTAGGATGTTGCCCGAGCGGGCATTCTGCGCTACCTTCTCTTGCTGTCCAGTGACCCACGTCCCTTCACCTTTTGGTGCCACATTCCTAAATGTGGGCAATGGTTGAGAGTGTGACCCTCGATGACCAGTTGGTTTTAACACAGCTGCAGCTGTTTACAAACCCTTTTCTCTTGGACAGCTCTCTGTAACAATTGGGATCCCTCAGTCTGATAGGCAGGTCTTTGAATTGTCTGTTTCTGTTTTCATGCCAAGAATCCATTCAGTTAAGTGGTTGCCTTTCACTTAGACATAATATATTGCAACTGACCTGACTATCTTGTCTTGATCTTTGAAAGTGTAGTTGTGCCACCATGGGTGCAGTTGTGGCAATTTTCAATTCCTGTCTTGTATCAGTTGTGCGCCATGTTAAATATGGCAGCAGAAGCATAGTTCAGAAGGCCCCATGTTTAATTCCCAATCTGTACTGAGTTATCTTGATCTCAGTCATAGAATGATAGAAATTTACAGCACAGAAGAAAGCCATCATGTCCACGCCGGGCGACAAAGAGCTATCCTAGCTTAATCCCACTTTCCAGCTCTTGGCCCATAGCCCTGTAGGTTACGGCACTTTAAGTGCACATCCAAGTACTTTTTAAATGTGGTGAGGGTTTCTGCCTTTCAGGAAGTGAGCTCCAGATCCCCACCACCCTCTGGGTGAAAACATTTCTCCTCAAATCCCCTCTAAAATTCATACCACTTTAAATCTATGCCCCCTTATTGACCCCTCGGTTAAAGGAAATAGGTCCTTCCTATCCATTCTATCTAGGCCTCTCATAATTTTTTACACCTCAATCAGTCAGCGCAGCTTCCTGATGCAGAGGAACTGAGATCAATTGTAGCTCCGCTGGAAAGGGGTCCCGGGAATGTGTCAATATTTTGAAGGGGTCCTTCAGGATGTGTCAATATTTGGGAGGGATCACCGGGAATGTGTCAATAGTTGGAGGGGGTCCCTGGGAATGTGTCAATATTTGGAAGAGGTCCCCAGAATATGTCAATAGTTGGAGGGGGTCCCTGGGAATGTGTCAATATTTGGAATGGGGTCCCTGGGAATATGTCAATAGTTGGAAGGGGTCCCTGGGAATGTGTCAATATTTAGACGGGGTCCCTGAAATGGGTTCCTGGGAATGTTGTCAATATTTGGAGGGGGCCCCTGGGAATGTGTCAATATTTGGAATGGGGTCCCTGGGAATATGTCAATATTAGGGAAGGGTCCCTGGGAATGTGTCAATATTTGGAAGAGGGCCCCGGAATATGTCAATAGTTGGAGGGGGTCCCTGGGAATGTGTCAATATTTGGGAGGAGTTCCTGGGAATGTTGTCAATATTTGGAGGGGGCCCCTGGGAATGTGTCAATATTTGGAATGAGGTCCCTGGGAATATGTCAATAGTTGGAGGAGGTCCCTGGGAATGTATCAATATTAGGGAAGGGTCCCTGGGAATGTGTCAATATTTGGAAGTGGGCCCCGGAATATGTCAATAGTTGGAAGGGGTCCCTGGGAATGTGTCAATATTTGGAATGGGATCTCTGGGACTGTGTCAGTATTTGGAGGGGGTTCCTGGGAATGTGTCAATATTTGGGAGGGGTCCCCAGGAATGTGTCCATAGTTGGAAGGAGGCCCACCACTGGTGCCGGTGGAGCTGTTCCCAGCAGGAATCAGCGCTTTCAGAAGAGGAGGGAAGTGAAAAGGAAATGAGGCTGCAGCTCTTAAATCCTCCACGCATACCAGAGAACAGCAATTCACATTCCGCAGGACAGCTTTAGATTTATTATTACTTAATTCAATTGAGTTTTTATTTTTTAAAATCCGTGTCGATGCTGCATTAACCAAACACAATTTCAAACAAACACATAAGGTTCAAATAGCAAAAGCGAAATTATTTAAATTGATTACATTAAAAATACTAATCTAACATTAAAATGAGAATCTAAGCCCATAGGTAAGAATTTTAATTTCTGCAGCCTTGTAATTAGACTATGTGAACATTAGCATATGGATGCTTAACTTGTCTGTACAAACACTTTTACTGATTTAACAGAGGTGTTAATGTATTTAAAATGATCAGGGTAACATCTCTTAAAATAGTAGATACAAGACTCGTAAACCTGTGAAATCCAGAGAAAACCTGTGCTCACCCCAAGTGCTGACTCCACTTGCACCCTTTCAGCATTCTATTAGTGGTACAGATGATGATCATGGGTAAATTCAGCAATCCTGCACTCCGAGCAGGGAGCCACGCTTGAAGGGAGTGCGGGTTGGAAAATTAGTGCTATAGTATTGTAGGCCTATCTCCAACTCATGCTCCCTTCAAGCATGGAACTGCCGAATTTAACCTCAGTCGATCTGAAAAATCAGTACTTTGTATTGCTTAGTTTTGTGATCAAGAGAAATGTCAATTAATTCTGGAAATCCCTGAACTAATGACTGTAACAAATGCAGTCTGTTGATTAATGTGCTGACATACTGTGTAAAGGTAAGCAGTCGTATTAGTTAGTGAGCTTATTGCAGATAGCATTTGACCTTTGACTTGCTGGTTGGAAGCTGCATGGAGAATGTGTACAACTTCAGTGTGAGCAACGTAGTGAATGGGCGCCAGGCCTCGGGCCTTTCACACAGTATTTGCTGACGTATTTAGTGTCGGTTTTTGTACTAATGTTCCGCCTGTTGCTTCAGACTCTAATTAAAACTCGTTGCCGCAAATGATGACTGTTTCAAACATGTAACTCTGCTCCACTATCCAGCAGCAGACGACACTAATTAGTTTATATCGCTTTATCTACATAATTTATGGATGTTTCAGCACGAGAGGTTTTCTACGTGCTTGGTACAGACGTTAAATACTCTGCAGAGATTGTTAGCAGCAACAGCCATAGAGGTTTACCAGATCTCTGCTCACTGATATGTCCTTACTGTACAGTACAAATGCACACGAGGCCCATACTAGAGAGAAGGTCATTCTGTGACCAGTAACCTTTATTAGCCAGCACTGAAGTGATGAAGGTGGGTGGAGCTTCCTCTTTTATACCTGAAAGTCCAGGTTAGGAGTGTCTCCCACAAGTTCACCACCTAGTGGTCAGTGTTCTCAAGGTGTACAACTTAGGTCAGTTTATGGGTTACAATGACAGTTGAATACATGACATCAGTTCCCCCCCCCAAAGTCTTATTGGGATCACAGGTTAAGTCTCTCTGGTGGTTTATGCTCCCTTGTAGAGCGCCTGAGTTGGGGCTCCAGTTGTTGGGCGCTGGCCTGAGTGTCTGCTGTTTGCGGTGCCTCAGGCCTGTCCGGACTGCCCACAGTGACTGGGCTCTCCTCCACTTGGTTCCGGTATTCCGTCACCTGTGGTGGAGTGAACTCTACATCGTGTTCTTCCTCTGTTTCTTCTATGGGGTTGCTGAACCTCCTTTTTGTTTGATCCACATGTTTGCGGCAGATTTGTCCATTGGTAAGTTTAACTACCAGAATCCTATTCCCCTCTCTGGCAATCACAGTGCCTGCGAGCCATTTGGGCCCTGCAGTGTAGTTGAGGACAAAGACAGGGTCATTGACATCAATACATCGTGCCCTCGCATTCCCGTCATGGTAGTCACATTGTGACCGGCGCCTGCTCTCAACAATTTCTTTCATGGTGGGGTGTATGAGGGATAACCTGGTTTTGAGCGTCCTTTTCATTAGCAGCTCTGCGGGTGGAACTCCTGTGAGCGAGTGTGGTCGGGATCTATTGGCCAACAGGAGGCATGATAAGCGGCTTTGTAGGGAACCCCCTTAGATTCTGAGCATCCCCTGTTTAATTATCTGCACTGCTCGTTCCACCTGGCTGTTTGAGGCCGGCTTGAATGGTGCCGTTCTGACATGGTTCATACCATTTCCTGCCATGAAGTCCTGGAACTCAGTGCTTGTAAAGCACGGGCCATTATCGCTGACCAAGACGTCTGATAGACCATGGGCGGCGAACATTGCCCGTAGACTTCCTACCGTGGCAGTGGATGTGCTTGAATTGAGAATGTCACACTCGATCCATTTGGGGTAGCTGTCTACTACAACCAAAAACATTTTTTCCATGAATGGACCTGCGTAGTCCACATGGATGCGTGATCATGGCTTGGCGGTCCAGGACCAGGGGCTAAGAGGGGCTTCCCTGGGCGCATTGCCCAGCTGGGCACACGTGTTGCACCTGTGAACACAAAGTTCCAGGTCTGCATCTATCCCTGGCCACCAAACGTGTGACCTGGCAATTGCCTTCATCATGACAATGTCCGGGTGCTCCTTGTGGAGTTCTCGGATGAACGCCTCTCTGCCCATCTGGGGCATGACTACTCAGTTCCCCCATAGTAGGCAATCGGCCTGAATCGAGAGTTCATCCTTGCGCCTGTGAAATGGTTTAAATTCCTTAGGGCATGCCCCGTACGTGGCTGCCCAGTCCCCATTCAGGACACATTTCTTGACTAGAGACAGTAGCAGGTCTCTATTAGTCCAGACTTTGATCTGACAGGCTGTCACGGGTGAGCCTTCGCTTTCAAAAGCTTCAACTGCCATGACCATCTCAGCAGCATGCTCGGTTGCCCCCTCGGTGGTGGCTGGTGGGAGCCTGCTGAGTGCATCGGCGCAGTGTTCAGTGCCCGGTCTGTGCCGAACTGTGTAGTCATAGGCGGCTAACCTGAGTGCCCACCTCTGTTTGCGGACCGACACATTTGCATTTATGGCCTTGTTGTCAGCCAAAAGGGACGTAAGGGGTTTGTGATCTGTCTCCAGCTCAAATTTCCTGCCAAACAGGTACTGGTGCATTTTTTTTTACTGCATATACACATGCAAGCGCTTCCTTTTCTACCATCCCGTTGCCCCTTTGTGCCTGGGACAGACTTCTGGAGGCATAAGCTACCGGCTGTAACTGACCCTTGGCATTGACATGCTGCAACACACACCCGACACCATAGGACGACGCAACCCACGTTAAAACAAGTTTCTTACATGGGTCATATAGCGTTAACAGATTGTTGGAGCATAACAAATTGCGTGCTCTATCAAAAGCTCTTTCCTGGCTGTTTCGCCCCCCCATTCCCATTCGCGACCTTTGCGTAGAAGCACATGTAGCGGCTCTAACAGCGTGCTCAGTTTGGGAAGAAAGTTACCAAAATAGTTCAGAAGCCCCAGGAACGAACGCAGCTCCGTCGTGTTACGGGGTCTGGGTGCTCTCTGGATCGCTTCCGTTTTGGGCGCAGTAGGTCTGATCCCGTCTGCTGCTATCCTCATCCCCAGGAATTCTGCCTCTGGAGCTAGGAAGATGCGCTTCACCTTTTTCAGTCGCAGACCTACGCGGTCCAGTCTGCGTAGCACCTCCTCCAGGTTGTGAAGGTGTTCTTCAGTATCGCAACCCGTGATGAGGATGCCATCTTGAAAAACCACCGTCCTTGGAATCGACTTGAGGAGGCTTTCCATGTTTCGTTGAAAGATCGCGGCGGCCGAGCGAATCCCGAACGGACATCTGTTGTACTCAAACAACCCCTTGTGTGTCGTGATGGTGGTCAGCTTCTTCGACTCACTCGCCAGCTGTTGGGTCATGTAAGCTGAGGTCAGGTCCAATTTTGAAAAAAGTTTGCTATCGGATAGCGTCGCAAAGAGGTCCTCCGCTCTCGGTAGCGGGTATTGGTCTTGGAGTGACACCCGATTGATGGTGGCCTTGTAATCACCACATATCCTGACCGACCCATCCGCCTTGAGCACCAGCGCAATCGGGCTCGCCCAGTCACTGAATTTGACTGGCGAGATGATGTCTTCCCTCAGCAGGCGGTCCAATTCGCCTTCTATCTTTTCCCACATCACGTACGGCACCGCTCTGGCCTTATGGTGTACTGGCCTGGCGTCCTGGTTTATGTGAATCACTACCTTGGTCCCCATGAAAGTTCCAATGCCGGGTTGAAATAGTGAGTCAAATTTGTCCAGGACCTGTGAGCATGATATTCGCTCCACAGAAGAATTCGCATTGACATCGCCCCATTTCCAGTTCATGACAGCAAGCCAACTCCTCCCCAGTAGTGCGGGACCGTCCCCCAGGACAATCCAGAGTGGTAACCTGTTCTCCGAATCTTTGTGGGTCACGACTACCGTGGCGCTGCCTAGCACTGGAATGATCTCCTTTGTATATGTCCGTTACTGTGCGTCAATCGGCAATAATTCTGGCCTGGCCTTGGACGCCCACAACTTGTCGAACTGTTTGATACTCATCAGGGACTGGCTGGCACCCTTGTCTAGCTCCATTGATACTGAGATGCCATTGAGGAGCACTTTCATCATTATCGGTGGCGTCCTGGTGTATGAACTGTATACGTGCTCCACATGAACTCGCTGAACTTCAGCTTCCAGCGATTTCCCCCAGTGTCCATTTGGCCTCGTAGGGCTTACATCGGGCCCGTCCTCCTCGTACATCAACCTGGCTGCAGGCTTCCTGCACATATGCGCCAAGTGACCGCTGATGTTGCAGTTTCTGCAGGTATATTGCTGATACCTGCAAGCTCTGGCTGTGTGTTTGCCTGCACACCTCCAACATGAGCCATTGTTGGAAACAAAAGGTCCATTACCAGCCGATCGTCTCTGACTGTCTCTGTAACTGTCCTTAAACGCACCATTGACAGGTGTTGATGATCCCATTACTGGCCGCATTGGCCCTTGCGATGGCATGAATCGTTGTTCAGCTTACCATTGTCTCTGTTGAATTCCCCCTTTGGGTTCGACTACATGCTCGGGCATGTCCGATTGCCCTTGTCTGCCTGGAGAACTGTGTGCCGCGTTAACAATGTTGACTCCCTGTCCATTTGCTGCATTTAAACAAGATTTTTGTCAAACATCATTCTGGTCTCTTCCTCCCTGAGATAAATGTCTGGGCCATCAAAGCCGCTGTTTCCAGGGTCAAGTCTTTGGTCTCAATCAGTTTCCTGAAAAGCCTAGCGTGCCCGATGCCCTCAATAAAAAAAGTCTCGCAGCATCTCCGCTCTGCATGCATCTGGGAACTTACATAGAGTCGCCATGAAGTCTGGAACGCTTTGCCCTTCTCACCGCCGGTGCGTGTAAAACCGGTGTCTCGCCATGTGCATGCTGCTTGCTGGTTTAAAGTGTTCCCCGATCAACTTACTGAGCTCTTCAAAAGTCTTGTCCGCCGGCTTCTCTGGCGCTAGAAGGTCCTTCATCAGGGAGTACGTCCTGGATCCACAAACTGTCAGTAGATGAGCCCTGCGTTTGTCGGCCGAATCCTGTCCCAGCCATTCCTTAGTGACGAAATGTTGCTGTTGTCTCTCAATAAAATTGTCCCAATCATCACCAACACAGTACCTCTCGTCTGTGCTGCTAGTGGCCATGCTCGGTGGTTTAAATTCCAGTTTCTCGTCGCCAATGATATGTCCTTACTATACAGTATAAATGCACATGAGGCCCATACTGGAGAGAAGATCACTCTGTGACCAGTAACCTTTATTCCAGCACTGAAGTGATGAAGGTGGGTGGAGCTTCCCCTTTTATACCTGAAAGTCCAGGTTGGGAGTGTCTCCCACAAGTTCACCACCTAGTGGTCAGTGTTCTCACGGTGTACAACTTCGGTCAGTTTATACATGGGTTACAATGACAGTTGAATACATGACACTCACAATACGGGGGATCTTTGCCTTTTAAAATGCATTTACTTCCAGATGTGTGGATAGTGGCACAAACAATCCTATTTTGTTTGTAGCAAAGAATATTGGGTTGGATGAAATGGTCCTGGAGCAGCACAAACATGACGGGCAGGAAAAGACCAGCTGGTCCAACAAACCTGCCCCACACCCACCATGGCTGAAGCACTGTGACTAAACACCCTACCCACCCCCACCACCCACAGCCATGCACTCTCCTGGGAGAGGCAAAAAAACCCAGGGCCAATCAGGGAAAAAAGTCTGGAAAATTCCGGTCTGACCCCCTCAGGCGATCCAAGCCGGCCCAGGAGATCACACGGATCAGGTGTACGTTAACTGTTAATCCAGGTACCTTCTCTATGCTGAAACCCCTTCCCCAGTCAGGACCGGTCCAGCTGTCTTTTGTAGGTGTTCAGAGAGTCAGCACCCACCACACCAGCTGGCAACACATTGCAGAGACTCACTACTCTCTGGGAACGGAACACCCGCCCAACATCCAGTCTATTCCATCCTTACATACTTTAAACGCATGTTCCTCAATACCTTGTCCAAGTGGCCTTTCTTCAGTTGCAAGGTTAGAGAGTAAACCCACCCAGTCGGCGGGAACGATGTGGGCGAGGGGATAAAATGATGGCTGGGCAGATTCCCATCCCCTGCGATTCTAACTCCTGAGTTTTGGGCAGCGTGGAGTCGCACAGCCACACGGGGGCCTCGCAAATGTTGAAATGTCAGGATCTGATGAGATAATTCAAACCTCGACATAATTCTAATGTTAAAAAAAAGGAAAGACTTGCATTTATATAGCACCTTTCACAACCACCGGACGTCTCAAAGCGTTTTACAGTCAATGAAGTACTTTTTGAAGTGTGGTCACTGTTGTAATGTAGAAAACACGGCAGTCAATTTATGTACAGCAAGCTCTCACAAACAGCAATGTGATAATGACCAGATAATCTGTTTTTGTTATGTTGACTGAGGGATAAATATTGACCAGGACACCGGGGAGAACTCCCCTGCGCTTCTTCGAAATAGTGCCATGGGATCTTTTACGTCCATCTGAGAGGGCAGACTGGGCCTTGGTTTAATGTCTCATCTGAAAGATGGCACCTACGACAGTGGAGCTCTCCCTCAGTACTGCCCCTCCGACAGTGCAGCACTCCCTCAGTACTGCCCCTCTGACATTGCAGCACTTCCTCAGTACTGCATTGAGCCTAGATTTTTGTACTCAAATTTACATAGTCTTTGAGCTGCCAATTATGTTCATTTTTTTATAAGCACATAAGAATTAGGAGCAGGAGTAGGCCATTCGGCCTCTCGAGCCTGCTCCGCCATTCAATAAGATCGTGGCTGATCTTCTACCTCAACTCCACTTTTCTGCACTATCCCCATGTCCCTTGATTCCCTTAATATCCAAATTATGTCTCCACCACACGCAAATCTTGCGCTTGCTTAGTTGTTCCTTTGTCAAATCTGCTCAGTAGTGTAAACTGAGCAGTAGTTACGAAATA
This sequence comes from Pristiophorus japonicus, assembly GCF_044704955.1. NCBI lineage: Eukaryota > Metazoa > Chordata > Chondrichthyes > Pristiophoridae > Pristiophorus > Pristiophorus japonicus. The sequence goes on from NC_092000.1 coordinate 1,032,758, forward strand.
TAAATGGGTTCAAAGAAAATTATACCAACAGATACAAGCACAAATTATGCATAAGCATATATCAGATCCATATATCCTTATGGCAGGTGTATGCATGGATGAATGAAGACATTAAAAATCACTGCACACAGTCCATTTCAGTGATATGCACTGTTCACAGTTCGGGCAGACCTGTCTTGAATTATCGTGTCGCATTGTAATGGGATTAAACTGGAGACGTTAACAGGAATTTGGAATTACTGTTAGTCATTGTAATTTACTGCTTTTTGTTGGTAGCTGCCAAACCTCTTGGGCTAAATTAACAAACAAACATTCCCTTTCCACTTCATTTCTCAGCTAATAAAGAACAACACTCCATAACTTGAAAGAGATACTGTTAAATCCTCTGAGAATTACGTGTTATCTCTGTTCCTGCAGCAAAACACTCAAACCTTTGCATTTGTTCAGATAATACTGGGATGGATATTTAAGCCCCGATTTGAATTCTGGCCGGGGCTGTATCAGATAGAAAACTGCTGGCCCTTCACAGTGTGAGGCCTGGGAAATTTTACCAACATTTCCTCTCCCCGTGTTGGTTTCCCGTCCGAACCCAACGGAAAGCTCTAGCCTGAAAAACAGCCATTCACCACAACTCTGCTTTATATCCCTTCGCCAATTTTGTATCCAAGCTGCTCCTGTCCCTTTTATCCCATGGGCTTCAGTTTTTCTAATACACCTAATATGTGGTACTTTATCAAACGCATTTTGAAAGTTCATATATACAACATCAACTGCATTGCTCTCATTCACCCTCCCTGTTACCTCATCAAAAAACTCAGTCAAGTTATTCAAACATGATTTGCCTTTAACAAATGTATGCTGGCTCTCCTTTATTAGTGCATGCTTGTCCAAGTGGTTGTTAATTTTCTCCCTGATTCTTGTTTCTAAAAGCTTCTGCACCACCGATATTAAACTGACTGGCCTATAATTGGCAGGTTTATCCTTCTCCCCTTTTTTGAACAAGGGTGCAACATTTGGAATCCTCCAGTCCTTTGGCACCACAGGATTGGAAGATTGCGGCCAGCACTTCTGCAATTTCTACCCTTACTTCCCTCAGCAACCTAGGATGCATCCCATCCGGATCGGGTGACTTATCCACTTTAATTACCGCCAGCCTGTCTAATACCTCCTCTTTATCTATTTTTATCTCATCCAGTATCCCAGCAACCTCCTTGTTTACAAAGTCCGCTTCCTGGGTAAACACTGATGTAAAGTATTCATTTAGTACCTCAGCCATACCTTCGCCTCCAGCAATAGTCTCCATGTTGGTCCGTAATCCGCCCCAGCACTCCTCTGACAACCCTTTTACTGTTAATATGCCTAAAGAAGGCCTTTGGATTCCCTTTAATGTTAGCTGCTATTCTTTTCTCATACTCTTTGAACCTTTTATTTCCTTTTTCACTTCTCCGCTGTAATTTTTATATTCAGCCTGATTCTCCCTTGTATTATCAAGCTGACATATGTCACACGCCCCCTTTTTCTGCTTCTCTAATACCTTGCTGTTATTTATTATGGTATCTGCCATTTCGCTTTGAACCAATTCAGGATTTACTCCCTAATATCCTTCACTTTTGTAAACACTGATGCAAAATCCTTGTTAAATATTGCTGTTGGTTTCCCCTTATCCTCTTCTATTTCACTATTCTCCCTGTTCGGAGTCCCACCTCACATTTGACAATTCTCTTGTTTACTGATGTATTTGTAGTATTCTTTACTTTTTAATATTTATTGAGATTCTCTCCTCATTTACCCTCCTTGGTTTCCTTATCCTTTTCTTAACCTCTTGCCATATTTTCTTGTGTCTCGTATTTTCATCATATGTATATGTTGTGTTCTTAACACAGATGAGACTGCACACAGGAAGGTTAAAGTAACAGTGACCTCAGTCTTTATTAAGACACTCCAGAGTGAGTAACAGGCCTTAGGGGCCGGCTTATACACAGTGCTCCCAAGGGATGCTGGGATCCCTTGGGACTTCAGGGGATGCGCTCCCTGGTGGCAGAACATGGGAGTGCATGCTTTACAGATACACAACATCACTCCCCCTGCAAAGTCAAAGTGAAAACTATTTACAAGGTGAGGCGGTCGGGAGCCTTTCTTTCCCTGGTGGACCGCCTCGATACAAATGTCTGTTCTGGTGTGTTGGCTGTGCCCTCGCTGGGCTGGCGTGTTGTTGGCCCTGCAGGGCTGCTGGGTGAGCCTGGCCTTGCTGGGCTGTTGGGCGTGATGGGTTCGACTTCCTGGTCCGGCGTGGTGTCGTTGATCCTTTGGGTGTGTGTTGTGGGCTCGAAAAAGGTGGTGTCTGCTGTGGGTTGTTCAGGGCAGTCTGCGAACCGCAGCCTCGTTTGGTCCAGGTGCTTTCTGCAAATTTTTCCATTGTCTAGTTTGACGACAAACACCCTACTCCCTTCTTTAGCTATCACCGTGCCCGCGATCCACTTGGGACCATGTCCATAGTTTAGCACATACACAGGGTCATTCAGATCAATTTCCCGTGACAAAGTGGCGCGACCATCGTTTACATTTTGTTGCTGCCACCTGCTCTCTACCTGATCATGCAGGTTGGGGTGAACCAGCGAGAGTCTGGTTTTAAGTGTCCTTTTCAGAGTAGCTCAGCCAGGGGCACCCCTGTGAGCGAGTGGGGTCTCGTGCGGTAGCTGAGCAGTACTCGGGACAGGCGGGTTTGGAGTGAGCCTTCTGTGACTCGTTTGAGGCTCTGTTTGATTGTTTGCACTGTCCGTTCTGCCTGCCCATTGGAGGCTGGTTTAAACGGGGCCGAGGTGACATGTTTGATCCCATTGCGGGTCATGAATTCTTTAAATTCGGCACTGGTGAAACATGGCCCGTTGTCACTGACCAGTATGTCAGGCAGGCCGTGGGTGGCAAACATGGCCCTCAGGCTTTCAATGGTGGCGGTGGCGGTGCTTCCCGACATTATTTCACATTCAATCCATTTTGAAAAACCATCCACCACCACCAGGAACATTTTACCGAGAAACGGGCCCGCATAGTCGACATGGATCCTCGACCATGGTCTCGAGGGCCAGGACCACAAACTTAGTGGTGCCTCTCTGGGCGCATTGCTCAACTGAGCACACACGCTGCATTGCCGTACACAAGACTCTTAAGTCAGAGTCGATACTGGGCCACCACATGTGGGATCTGGCTGTCGCTTTCATCATTACTATACCCGGGTGTGTGCTGTGGAGATCCGAGATGAACGTCTCCCTGCCCTTTTTGCGTAGCACTACGCGGTTACCCCACAACAGGCAGTCTGCCTGAATGGACAGCTCGTCCTTTCGCCGCTGGAACGGCTTGATTAGCTCTTGCATTTCAACGGGGATGCTGGCTCAGCTCCCATGCAGTACACAGATTTTTACTAGGGACAGCAGAGGATCTTGGCTGGTCCAAGTCCTAATCTGGCGGGCCGTGACAGATGATTTATTATTTTCAAACGCTTCCATGACCATCAACAAGTCTGCGGGCTGCGCCACCATCAACAAGTTTGCATGCTGTGCCATTTCCACCCCCGAAGTGGGCAATGGTAGCCGACTGAGAGCATCCGCACAGTTCTCGGTGCCTGGCCTGTGGCAGATGGTATAGTTATAAGCTGATAGCGCGAGTGCCCACCTTTGTATGCGGGCTGAGGCATTAGTATTTATCCCCTTGTTTTCAGCGAACAGGGATATGAGGGGCTTGTGATCGGTTTCCAGCTCAAATTTGAAGTCAAACAGGTACTGATTCATTTTCTTTACCCTGAACACACACGCTAATGCCTCTTTCTCAATCATGCTGTCGGCCCTCTCGGCCTTAGACAAGCTCCTGGAAGCATAGGCGACAGGTTGCAACTTCCCCGCAACGTTAGCTTATTGTAATACACACCTAACTCCATACGACGACGCATCACATGCTAGCACGAGTCTTTTACACGGCACAAGCAGCTTGTTGGAGCATAAAATGTTTCTGGCTTTCTCAAAAGCAATTACTTGGTTTTTTTCCCCATACCCAGTTCTCACCTTTACGCAATAACACATGTAGGGGCTCTAAGAGGGTGCTCAACCCCGGTTGGAAGTTACCAAAATAGTTGAGTCCCAGGAACGACCGCAGCTCCGTGGCCTGGGCGCGTTCCTGATAACCTCTGTCTCGGCGTCTGTGGGCCGAATGCCGTCCGCCTTGATCTTTCTCCCCAAAAACTCCACTTCTGTTGCCCTGAAGACACATTTTGACCTCTTCAGCCGCAGCCCTACACAATCCAGTCGCTGGAGGACCTTCTCCAGGTTTTGTAGGTGCTCGACGGTGTCCCAACCCATGACCAATATGTCGTCCTGAAAAACCACCGTGCGTGGTACCGACTTGAGTAGGCTCTCCATGTTTCTCTGGAAGATCGCTGCAGCCGACCGAATTCCAAATGGGCATCTGTTGTCGATGAACAGTCTCTTGTGCGTGTTGATGCAGGTGAGGCCCTCGTCCAGCTCCTGCGTCATGTAGGCCGAAGTCAGGTCAAGGTTGATGAACGTCTTGCCTGCTGCCAGCATCGCAAATAGGTCGTCTGCCTTAGATAGCGGGTATTGGTCCTTTAGCGAGAAACGATTAATAGTTACTTTATAATCCTGACCGTGCCATCACTTTTGAGTACTGGAACAATCGGGCTGGCCCACTCGCTGAATTCCACTAGGGAGATGATGCCCTCGTGTTGCAGCCTGTCCAGCTCGATTTCCACTCTCTCCCTCATCATGTGAGGTGCCGCTCGTGCCTTGTGGTGAATGGGTCGTGCCTCTGGGACCAATGGATCCGCACCTTCGCCCCGGAAAAGTTTCCAATGCCTGGCTCAAAAAGGGAAGGAAATTTGTTCAGAACCTGGGTACATGAGGCCTCATCGACATGTGATAGTGCTCGGGTGTCATCCCAGTTCCAGCAGATTTTGCCCAGCCAGCTCCTTCCAAGCAGTGTGGGGCCATCGCCCGGGACAATCCAGAATGGCAGTTCGTGCACCGTGCAATCGTAGGTGACCTTGACCATGGCGCTGCCCAGGACAGTGATAAGCTCTTTGGTGTACGTTCTCAGTTTCGTGTGGATGGGGCTCAGTGATGTTCTGAGTGCCTTGTTGCACCACAGTCTCTCAAACATCTTTTTACTCATGTTGGATTGGCTAGTGCCAGTGTCCTGTTCCATGACTATGGGTAAGCATTATAGGTGGACATTTCGTTGAAAATGTGTGCACCCCGTGTACTTCAGCATCTGCCTCCTCTCTCTGAGGCTCGAAATTGCTTTGGTCCACCATAGACCGATCTTCCTCTGCCACGTGGTTGTTAGCAGGTTTTGCAGAGCTTGCAGCTCGTCTGCAAGCTCGTTGGAGGTGCCCCATTGTTCCACAGCTCTTGCAAACATACCCTTTGAAGCGGCATGAATAGGCTGAATGGAAGCCTCCACAACGCCAACAAGGTGTGAATTGCCTTGCATTCATCCTTTGTTGCGGACTCTAAGTCATCTGGGTCACCTGAGGCCTGCTGGCAGTTGCAGACTCGTGGTTTCTGTCCTGTACATTTCTGCTCGCAAACACAGTTCCAGTTATTTTATGAACATTGCTAGCACTTGTGTGCTGAGAGATTTGTTTGGTGTTATCGCTGGTGAACATAACCGCCTGTGCTATCGCAATGGCCTTACTGAGGGTCGGTGTCTCTACAGTCAAAAGTTTTCGGAGGATGGTCTCGTGGCCATGCCTACACAAAAAAGTCTCTCATCAATGTGAGTTTGATGGCTCCAGGTAGCCATCAAACTCACATTGTCCTGCGAGTCACCTTAGCTCGGCGACATAGCGCGCCACTTCCTGACCTTCAGATCACTGGCACATGTAGAACCGATACCTCGCCATCAACACGCTCTCCCTCGGGTTAAGATGCTCCCGAACCAGTGTACACAGCTCCTTATACAACTTATCTGTGGGTTTCATCGGAGCCAGAAGATTCTTCATGAGACTGTAGGTCGGTGCCCCGCAGACCGTGAGGAGGACCACTCTCCTTATTGCAGCGCTTCCTTCTCCATCCAGCTCGTTGGCTACAAAGTACTGGTCTAGCCGTTCGACATAGGCTTACCAGTCCTCACCATCCGAGAACTTCTCCAAGATGCCCACAGTTTGCTGCATCTTTGCGTTGGATTCGTGTACTCGTCGCCAGTTGTTGTGTTCTTAACACAGATGAGACTGCACACAGGGAGGTTAAAGTAACAGTGACCTCAGTCTTTATTAAGACATTCCAGAGTGAGTAGCAGGCCTTAGGGGCCGGCTTATATACAGTGCTTCCAAGGCATGCTGGGATCCCTTGGGACTTCAGGGGATGAGCTCCCTGGTGGCGGAACATGGGAGTGCATGCTTTACAGATACACAACAGTATAGGCCCACATACCTTCTTACAAAAGCAAGATACTGCCATTGCTGGAAATCTGAAATAAAAACAGAAAATGCTGGAAATACTCAGCAGGTCAGGCAGCAACGGTGGAGCGAGAAACAGAGTTAACGTTTCAGGTCGATGACCCTTCGTCAGAACTGGAAAAGGGTAGAGATGTGACAGGTTTTAAGCAAGTATAGAGGCAGGGAAAGGGGGGAGGGGAGGAAAGAACAAAAGGAAAGGTCTGTGATAGGATGGAAGGCAGGAGAGATTAAATGACAAAAGGGATGATGGTGAAAGGCGATAGGAGATGTTAATGGACAAGTAAAGAAACAAAAGATGGGTCTAGAGGAATTATAAATGGGAATATCAGAATCATCAGCAATATCATCACATACCTTCTTCAATTTTAGCTTGTTTCTAACCTCTTTATTTATCCACAACATTGTAAAACTTTTTTAATGGTATATATTTATTCTAAAACTTTGCAGTCCTGTGTGCCAATTTCTGTTTCCACCTCACCTCAGCTAGCTCACTCCTCACCTTAAAAATCTGCTCTGTTCCAACCTTTTCCTTTTCTAGTTAGACTTTAAACCTTATCATATTATGGTCTTTACTCCCAAGGTGCTCAACCACATTTAACTCTCTACCTGAGCTATTTTGATCGCTTCTTTCCTCCACCTTACTGGTCCTCTATTCCTATTTCATGTGCAACTGTTTTTCATAGATTTTAGCCACACCTCAACATATCCCTCAATCCCTCTCCAGAAACTCGTTTAATTCTCTCTCAAACCCATTTATACTGATTGTTTCTGTTGTCCTTCCAATAGCCGGGACTTTGCCAGCACTCAGAGGGCGGGTTTGGAGGCGGGTCTGCTGCCAAAGTATAAAAGATTGACAGCGGGTCGGGATCCCGCTATGAATCTGCTTCCGTGTCAGTTTCCCAAGTGTCAGGTCTATCTGTGCTTTATAAACCCGACTCTAAGTGGTGGATGAACCAATTGAAATAGTTAAGAGCTTGCTAAAAGGTACTTAAATACCATTTTACCATCTACTTACCATTTTTCCAGCTTTTTCACAAGGTTCCCAGCACGCGGGGATCATGCCAGGTAAGTAGGTCGGGTTTTCAGTGACTCTATTCTTCTGAATAGGTGACAGCTGCAAAAGTGGTATAAAAGCTATCATTTCACAGCTGTTCACTTTCCAATATTAGGTGCTAGAACCTTCAGGATTTGGAATACACTTGAGCTTTATGCAGTTCAGAGGTGTTTGGTGTATCCGCTTTCACCTCCTTGGAACAACCTCTCTCACCATTGACAGATCGCTTCTGTCATCTCAGCCGAAGCTGCCATCTATTCCATCAGCAATGGTGCCCTTGAAAAAAATCTCACCACGATCAGCTCCAACACCAACATCACCAGGCACACCAGCATCACCTGATGCTGGACAGGACACAGGGCATCTGCAGCTGACCACATTGCTGCCCAGAAATCCAGGGATGGCTTTACCATGGCCACATTTACTGCATTTGATGCTGTATACCCTGGCTGCCACATGATGCTTTACCATGGCCACATTTACTTCATTTGATGCTGTACACCCTGGCTGCCACAAATGCACCAGATTTGCACCACACCAGCACCATGAAGCATCCCTGCAATGCCCAAGCCATTCCTTTCACACTCATCACTATTGCGAGAGGTACCCTTATGTCTCATCATTCACTGCAACTCACTAAGCCACTTCCAAAGGAGCACACAAATCTGTCCAAGAAAGCAAAGTATTGAAAATAAAGATTTCAATGTTTGACAATACAGTAACAGAAACTTTACATGAACATTGGCTAAAAGACCCACATGCCCACCCTTGTGTATTGTTCGTTGCTATGATTTGATAAGGATGGAGAAGTGATAATGTAAATGTTGAGAGAGGGATGGGTGGAGGTGCAAGGTAATTGGTGTGAGTAAGGATGTGCAGGAATTGGGTAGGGAAGGCAGATTGATGGGGATGTGATAAATGGCACAGCAGGATGAGGTTGAATGTGGCTTTGCAGTAACGTTTCGTGATCTACTGAGATCATTGACAGGTTTGCGCCACTGTAGCCACGTCCTCCTGATGACACCCCTGCTTGTGCCCTCCTGTGCAATGTGCAACCAGGCTGCGTTGGTGTCCTGGGGAGGTCTCTGCCCATTGGAAGGGAAGAGAACCTCCCTGCCTATTGTGACTCCCTCCATAAGCATGTGATGACGTGTCATCAAATGACGTCATCAGACCCACTTCCTTTTAATTGGCCAGGACCTTGTTTAGCGGGCTTAACAAGCCCAATCGAGGAAAGTTGTGGCGGAAGCCGGCATGGAGACAGGAGTGGGGTTGGAACCCGCCCTCGATGTTGCCCGCCTCGCTCCCGACCTGGTAGGCGAAATCGCGGCCAGTAACTGATTCCACAGCTCCATTCAGTTAAGAATATAAGAATTAGGAGCAGAAGTAGGCCATACAGCCCCTCAAGCCATTCAGTGAGTTCATGGCTGATCTTCGACCTCAACTCCACTTTCCCGCCCAATCTCCATATCATTCATTCATCCTTTGAGTGAAAGAAATTACAGTTGACTTACTTTCTTATTTCTAACCTTTTAATTTTCCTGCTTTGCTTTCAGCACTGTGCCCAATTTCAACACCAAGCACTCCGACTTCTGGTATAGCATTTTAGATGTAAACTAATGCTCTCTCTCTGTCCCAACAATATGTCTCAGCTTCAACTCGTAAGAGTGCTCCATTGCACCGTTATACCATTCTTCCATTTCTTCACACCAACCTTTCTCAGATTTACAATTTAGTGATAAATAGTGGTGAGTTAGGGGCAGTTTTTGTGATGTAGGGCCATTTCTACTGGGAACTCGATGGGAAAATGCCTAAAATAGGACACTGCAGGACTGCAACGACAGTTTGTCGCTGTACATGTCCCGTCCAATGTTCCTCTACAGGTTAGGTGGCCATTGCTTTCTGTGGAGTGTTGCTGACCTGTGTCCGAAGTACTTTGTGAGCTGTTTTGATGGCATGATATAACTTTATGTAAATACAGTTATTATTCCTCTTACTTCATGCTGTGTCCAGTCCTCAGGCGGGAAATGGGCAAGTGCAGGTCAGAGACCCATTTTACAACCCGCTCGATTTTACTATGCAATGGAGGGCAAGACAAGCAGCTGACTCAAACCCACCCAGCGAGCTAGGTAACATTACCCCCTTCGTTTATATTGAAATTCCTCTCAGGAATTTAAAAAATGACTCATTTTAGACTAGAAATTGTTATTGGTAATTTTAGTGGACAAACATTTGACGCGTTTGCATAACATACCTCTGCTCACTATTGTAATGCAGGCATTAATCACTTCAGGTAAAGGGGTCTGGCATCTGCGGTGAAACAGCTGACAGAGGAATCAGGCATTCGTCCGCAACTGTTGGCAGCAGACATTTCTGAGTCACTGTCTTTATGTCTGCCAGCGATGCAATGAGGAGGAGGGTCAAATAGGAGAGAAACATTTCAAACAAGTGAGGAGCAAGCACCCTCATTGGCTTATTTGGCGGCACACCATGCGGTATAGGACTTAGCTGCACAGACCAGCAGGTCGCAGGTTCCAGCCCTGCCCTGTGTTGGGTTGTTGATTTTGCTGGGGCAATGCAGTTTTTCCCAGTGATCCTGGACTGGGAGGTGGAGGGGAAATCAGCTGGAGTTCCTGTTCCCGATTGCTATCCAATATTCCCTGCTGGGTTTTCGTTTAGTGAGGACAGGGATTGGGCCTAATTATTAACTTCCACTGTCAAATAGCTTGCCAACATTAATGCTCTGGACTCATATATAAAAGAATGGCCCTTAAAGTTCTGGATAGCCTTTCTTCTCACTTTCTTCAGGGGGTGAGATTTCCTCTGCTGCTTGGGTAAAGTCTTGGAGGGTGCCTGCCCCATATCCTGGCAAGAGAAAATTGGCACAAAAAAATGAGAAATAATGTGCAGAACTTGACGAGTTAACCCCCTTGTTACACAAGCTGCATGCTGTTTTTTTTCACTTTATTTCAAGGCTGAACAGGTGTTGAAACTCAAATCTTCCTTGGAAGAAATCCCTCACCCTGCTGGTCAGGCTGCAGGCAAGCAGGCCCCATGCTCGACCCGACAGATTGTTCATATCGCCAAGGGCAGCGTCATGTGGGTTCTTGATGTAACAATCATATTATTCCAAATAGTGGCAAAGCCATCCAACACGTCAGTGGACTGCGATTCCAGCTCTATATTACATTAAAACAAATTACAGATTTGGAAGTGGGGAGACTGTGGAGTTCAGTGAATTGAAGTTCGATTCGAAGCTCAGCTAGGCCCAAGGGGATGGGGGATTGGGATCTTAGTGAGAGACCTCTAAAGGGGGCTGTGATAACAAAGGTTGCCTTTAACCGAGTCTAAAACTGGAATCGGGATGTGATATGAGTGGGGCAGGGGGCTGGAATTGGAGTGGAACAGAGACATAGAAGCATTGCCGGGTGGGATAAGAGCAAGACAGAAGTCAGATAGGAGCAGAGCGGGGAGGGGATATGAGTGGGAGGGGATGGTTTGAAATGGGGTTTGGGGTGGGAGTGGGGAGGGATGGTTTTGAAGTCGGGCTTGCGATAGGAGTGGGGAGGGGACGGTTTTGAAATGGGGTTTGGGATAGGATAGGAATGCGGGATCAAGGCTTAAGTTGCTTTGCTGCTGATGGAAATTTATTGGAATGTTTAATAATTAATTGATAATTAATAGCTAATGTGTTCATATTATGAGACAAAGAAGCACAGAAAGAGAAAGAGACTTCTGTTGCAACAGACTTTTGGTTCCAGTTTAGATTTTAGAAATGTTTAGACAGCCTGCTGAAAACCTTGGTGATCTGGAGGGTTTTGTGCTCAATGTTTCTTACATTTCATGTTTGTAAAACATTGAACCTTCTGTAAAGCCGCTCTTCCTGTTGCTGGCCTTGATTAAAGCCGTGTCATTACAGCCTGACGTTGCCAAACATTCGGTCATCCTGTCACCCACACTGGGGCCAAATTCACCGATACTGATCTCCCAGTAGAGAGCGATGCTGAAATGGGCACAGGCTGGATAATCAGCACCACCAAGTTGTGCCCCCGTCCCCAATCTACACACAGTGTGGATCTTCCAGTGCAGGCCCAGTGCTGTAACAAGTCCACAACCCTCACCAGGGCGAGACATGGCATTACGTATTCCCTGTTATATATGAATAAAGAGTTTGACAAGATACTGTGAGCTCAAAGTAAAGTGTGACCTTAGTCTTTTATTGCAGGTCTCCAGAGTGCGCTTCCAGCCTGTGAGGCCTCCTTAAGTACAGGTGCTCCCAAGGGATTGTGGGATCCCTTGGGACTCCAGGGGATGAGCCCTCTGGTGGCTACACAAGGTATTTACAGGTTTACATATATAACATTCCCCAAGGTCCAGGGGGCTGTAGACTAACTTCAGTAGGACACATTTTGTTCTCCATCTGTGAAGCGCCTTGGGATATGTTCTGTGTTAATTGCACTAGGTTGTTGTCACGTCAGAATAATTGTTTTCATCAGTTCACTCATTTCCTTACAAGCTGTTCAACATTTATACATTTTATAATAAGTTTTAGGAGAAAACAATGTTGTAATTTAATTGCGCTGAAATAAATCAATTTACTTGCAAACATTGGAGCTCCAGTGTTGGTGAGGTGCTCACAGATGTGTGTGCAACGATGCAGATTAGTTGATGGATGCCTGAGATGCTTTAGGAGTCCAGGCCATCAATTCGGGGAGAGACAAAGTCCAGGTGGAGTGAAGTGAATAGATTTTTGTGAAGTGATGTTAGCAACCCTCTTGTTTCCTTTCAGGCTCCTGTCAAACAGACGGGGAGGAGTCCGACTTCGCTCCGTGCCATTCTCAGGGGATTCTTCTGTCCCTCCATAATTTTTTTCCTCTGCAGTTGCTATGGTTACGGTACTTGAGGCAGTGTAAAAATTGCCCTGTTGTTTGTTTCTTCTCTTGAATCAATGAAAGTGTACGATTCCTCAAAGAGAGCCAAGATTAGACACCAACAATTCATCTTTCCCTGCCAGTCATGGTTCTGAATGTTAACTAGAGATCTGTTTACTGATGGCCATTCTGAATGAATGCATTCTTCCTTTACACCCCACCCCTGCACAAAATAGTTGCATTGACTGTAATATTTATAACAAACATAATAAATTCAAATAATGATTCACCAATTTGTGTTCCAGTCACCTGCTCTGGACCTGATCCAACCCTCTCAACGTGTCATTGGGCTGTGTGAATCCTGTTCAAAATCAAACATAAGCCCAAATGTGATTCTGCTGTTTACTTTCTTGCTCAGGCAGTAGAAGTGTTTATTGGCTGGAAATGTAATCTGAAGCGATTGGGGTTTGTTCAGCATGATGTGGACATGTTAGAGGATCTGAGGGAAGCAGGTGCAGTCCAACCATGGAGGATATCTACAGACAGCGGGGGGAGGTGAGGAAAACATTTCAAATGGTTGAAAATGTTAAAATCAGTAACATGCTGTAGTGCTCACCATTCTGCCAATTTGTTCAAATTACATTTTCCAAACTCTCTGGTGGCTTAGTTGGTAATTTTAAATGCACTGAGCTACACAGGGCAAGGAAGTTCCAGGTTGAATAACTGGTCTGTCGAGTTAATTCACCTCAGACAATAGATAGTCGTGGAACCAAAATTGTGCTCAATGCCTCTGGGCTAGCGAGGAGGAAAAATCAGCCAGGGTTGCTACTCCTAATCACTGTCCAGTTTGTACATGTGGACATTGGATGAGGAGGGTCGGGGTTGACTGTTGTGACCCCCACATTAGAGTAGTCCACCTACAGCTGCTTGGGCGAAGTGTCAGAGAGCATTTGTGGACCTGTACCCCAGCTTCTTTTCACCATTACCAACTGTCTCCTTAAACTCCTCTCCCTTGCCCCTTCCACCCTCACCTCCAACAAAAAGTGCACGGATCTCAAGGACTTGTTTGTCGCTGAGCTTGAGACCATTGGGTCAGCTGCTGCTGCTACTTCCCTCTTTCTGCATACCTACCAATCCAAACCGACTCCCAGGCTCCTCCCTGCTTTAGACTTGAACTTGCAGCTCTTTAAATTCTCTCCCATCTCCCCTCATGCCCTATCTGAGCTCATCTTGTCCCAAGACACTCACCTCTTGCTTCCTTGACCCTATTCCCACTAAACTGCTGACCACCCAACTTCCTTCTTTTCCACAATGCTAGCTGACATTGTAAATAGTTTCCTCTGCTCGGGTACTGTCCCGCTCCCTTTCAAAACCACTGTCATCACCCCCTCAAACTGCACCCCCCCCTCCTCCCCCTGTGTCGTTAAAAACTACCACCCCATCTCCAACCTCCCTTTCCTGTCCAAAGTCTTTGAACGTGTTGTTGCTTCCAAAATCTATGCATATCTTTCCCACAACACCATGTTGGAAACTCTAAAAAGACAGCAGCAAACAGCCCGAATCAAAGTCTATGGCCGTGATGCATTATTCCTCCTCATCCTCCTTGACCTTTCTGTAAGCACATCATTCATTGTTTATCACAGTGGAATTGCCCTGGCTTGGTTCCACTCCTACCTATCTAACTGTAACCAGAGCCTCTACTGCAATGGCTTCTCTTCCCACCTCCCACACCATTACCTCCAGAGTGCCCTAAGGGTCCCTCCTTTCCGCATCTACGTGCTACACCTTGGTGACATCATCCACAGGCATGGGGTCAGCTTCCACATGTACACTGACCACATACAGCTCCACCTCTCCACACCTTCCTGTGTTGTTGGACTGCTTGTCCAACTTTTAGTCCTGGATGAGACACAATTACCTCCTGTTAAACATTAGGAAGACTGAAGCCGTTATCTTTGGCTCCCACCAAAACTCTGTACCCTCGCCGCTGAATCCATCCTCCTCCCCGGCCACTGTCTCAGGCTGAACAACCTCAGCATTGTATTCGATCCCGACTGAACTCCCGACCCCATATCCTCCCCATCACGAGCCGTTTGCTTCCATCACCTGCCTCTGACTGTATCTCAGGCCATCTCCAGCTGAATTCCTCATCCAGGCCTTTGTCATCTCAATATTCAACAACTTCAAATGCTCACTTGGCTAGCCTCCCATTCTCCATCCTCCATAAACTTCAGCTCATCCAAAACCCTGTTGCCCGTATCGTATCCTGCACCAAGACCCAAACACCCATCCTTGCTGACCTACATTGGCTCCTAATACCTCTGATTTGAAGTTCTCATCCTCCTATGTAAATCCTCCATGACCTCAGCCCTCCCTATCTCTCGAACGCCCTATATCCCCCCCAGAACACTTACGTTCTATTGACTCTGGCCTTTTATGAATCCCCCCTTCAGCCCACCATTGGTGAACATGCCTTCAACTTCCTAGGCCACACGCTCTGGAATTCCCTCCCTCAATCTTTCCACCTCTCCTCCTTTAAGACCCTCGTGGAAAATCTACCTCTTGGAGCCCTGATAATAACTTGTTTGAAACATAGAAAATAGGTGCAGGAGTAGGCCATTCGGCCCTTCGAGCCTGCACCACCATTGGTGATCATTTTCCAACAGTCTATCGACTCTGGATCAGTTCCTATGGACTGGAGGGTAGCTAATGTAACACCACTTTTTAAAAAAGAGAGAGAAAACGGGTAATTATAGACCGGTTAGCCTGACATCAGTAGTGGGGAAAATGTTGGAATCAATCATAGCAGTGCATTTGGAAAGCAGTGACAGGATCAGTCCAAGTCAGCATGGATTTATGAAAGGGAAATCATGCTTGACGAATCTTCTGGAATTTTTTGAGGATGTAACTAGCAGAGTGGACAAGGGAGAACCAGTTGATGTGGTGTATTTGGACTTTCAAAAGGCTTTTGACAAGGTCCCACACAAGAGATTGGTGTGCAAAGTCAAAGCGCATGGTATTGGGGGTAATGTACTGACGTGGATAGAGAACTGGTTGGCAGACAGGAAGCAGAGAGTCGGGATAAACGGGTACTTTTCAGAATGGCAGGCAGTGACTAGTGGTGTGCCGCAGGGCTCAGTGCTGGGACTCCAGCTCTTTACAATATACATTAATGATTTGGATGAAGGAATTAAGTGTAACGTCTCCAAGTTTGCAGATGACACTAAACTGGGTGGCGGTGTGAGCTGTGAGGGGGACGCTAAGAGGCTGCAGGGTGACTTGGACAGGTTAGGTGAGTGGGCAAATGAATGGCAGATGCAGTATAATGTGGATAAATGTGAGGTTATCCATTTTGGGGGCAAAAACAGGAAGGCAGAATATTATCTGAATGGTGGCAGATTAGGAAAAGGGGAGGTGCAACGAGACCTGGGTGTCATGGTTCATCAGTCATTGAAGGTTGGCATGCAGGTACAGCAGGCGGTGAAGAAGGCAAATGGCATGTTGGCCTTCATAGCTAGGGGATTTGAGTATAGGAGCAGGGAGGTCTTACTGCAGTTGTACAGGGCCTTAGTGAGGCCTCACCTGGAATATTGTGTTCAGTTTTGGTCTCCTAATCTGAGGAAGGACATTCTTGCTATCGAGGGAGTGCAGCGAAGGTTCACCAGACTAATTCCAGGGATGGCTGGACTGTCATATGAAGAGAGACTGGATCAACTGGGCCTTTATTCACTGGAGTTTAGAAGGATGCGAGGGCATCTCATAGAAACGTATAAGATTCTGACAGGACTGGACAGGTTAGATGCGGGAAGAATGTTCCTGATGTTGGGGAGGTCCAGAACTAGGGGACATAGTCTTAGGATAAGGGGTAAGCCATTTAGGACTGAGATGAGGAGAAGCTTCTTCACTCAGAGAGTTGTTAACCTGTGGAATTCCCTGCCGCAGAGAGTTGTTGATGCCAGTTCATTGGATATATCCAAGAGGGAGTTAGATATGGCCCTTACGGCTAAGGGGATCAAAGGGTATGGAGAGAAAGCAGGAAAGGGGTACTGAGGGAATGATCAGCCATGATCTTATTGAATGGCGGTGCAGGCTCGAAGGTCCGAATGGCCTGCTCCTGCACCTATTTTCTATGTTTCTTTGTTTCAATATGATCTTGTAACTTTAGTACCCCATTCCTGCTTTCTCTCTATACCCCTTGTGGCCGTAAAGGCTACATCTAACTCCCTTTTGAATATATCTAATGAACTGACTTCAACAATTTTCTGTGGTAGAGAATTCCACAGGTTCACAATTCTCTGAGTGAAGAAGTTTCTCCTCATCTCGGTCCTACATGGCTTACCCCTTATCCTTAGATTGTGACCCCTGGTTCTGGACTTCCCAAACATTGTGAACATTCTTCCTGCATCTAACATGTCCAATCCCGTCAGAATTTTATATGTTTCTATGGGATCCCCTCTCATTCTTCTAAATTCCAGTGAATATAAGCCTTGTCGATCCAGTCTTTCTTCATATGTCAGTTCTGCCATCCCGGGAATCAGTCTGGTGAACCTTCGCTGCACTCCCTCAATAGCAAGAATGCCCTTCCTCAGATTAGGAGACCAAAACTGAACACAATATTCCAGGTGTGGCCTCACCAAGGCCTGTATAATCTCAGTAAGACCTGCCTGCTCCTATACTCAAATCCTCTCGCTATGAAGGCCAGCATGCCATTTACCTCAGTTTCTTTCTGATTATGCCTCTGTGAAGCGCCTTGTGATCGGTTTTCTACATTAGGTGTCTATAATTTCACAGTCTTGTTGATGTTGTAAAATGTGGGCATGGAAAGGTTTATAGGTGGAGATCTCCATCTGCTTAAGCAGCAGCCAGGTAGATGACACACTGAGGAGTGGGAGGATGGTGGCCAAAGTATTGAGTGGCCTTTAAGGAAACAATAAATAGGAAGAACCCATCTTTTTACTTGGTAAGTTTATTTCTGTAGTATTATTCTGTACCAACCGGCTGGCACTGTTGCTGTGTAAATCACGGGTGAAATGGCTTTGGAACTAACATGTTAACAGTTTGGTTAAAAATTATCTGTTAATGAAAGTGTTATTAGCAGGCCAAGGAATTTTGTATAAACACATTAAAGTATTTGTTATTCAGTTGTCATTGTGAAATTTCACGCCCTCGGTGAATAGTTCAGTGCAAAAATAATAATAGAAATTGCTGCAAATGTACAGCAGATCAATCAGTATCTTAGAGAGAAAAGATTAATGTTTGGTTAATTCTGGTGAAGACTTTCATGTGACACCTTTACCCATCCTTTCTGGGACAGATTCTGAAGACTAGCTGAGTATTTCCAGTATTTCCTGGATAATTTTAAAATTTCAGATTGCCAACCTTTATATCCTTTTCTTTTTATCTATTTTTCTTCAGTGAAAACTGTTTTGTTTTGTTGCTTTGTGGACTTTTGAAGGATTTTGAAATTCATGGAAGATGGAGGCTGGTAAGCAGGGCGATGAAAAAACCGAATGTAGAGATAATGAATGTGGATAAAGGTTTTTGTACCAGTGGGGGTAGGCTGGGTGAAGTGAGCAGTATTACAGAGTATGAATAAAGGGGAGGATTTTCCGGTGATTTGCATTACTGTTTTTGCCCCGGAGGGTTGGCTCTGGCGGCAGTGAGCTATTCTGGGCGTGTGGTCAGCTTCCAGCACCCAGCAGGGGTTTTCGGGACGGTTTTGCGGGGGCGCGGAGCCATACCGCCCGATAGAGTTGAGCCGGTGTGCAACACCGCTGGTTGCGACACTGGCTCACCTTTTCAGTCCCTTATGTCCCGCAGTGGGCCATCCTGGGACTGCCTGTGAAAGCGGGCGGTCCAACCTATACCGGCTGCAGTGAGATAAGTAATGCCCACATCAGGGAAGTCTGATTGTTTTTTCTTTTAATTTTTTGTGATTTATGTTGTGGTGGCGTAGGCTATATGTATTGGGAATTTTATGGTAAGTTTTTTTCAGTTTTTTTTTCTCCCCAGGTCTCTCTCAGAGCACTCCAGACTGGCTGTTTATCTGGGAATTATCGCATGCTCAGCTGGTCTAGCGCCCTAAGGAGCTCTGCCCCACACTCAGGGCCCAGCTGCCCAATTTTGATGTCAGAGGCACAAACTGTTCCCGGGCGCAAACTTTACCGCCCCGAAATTAAACCGAAAATGCAGCCCAAGAGCTGTTAATGGATAGGATGCCTGAATCGGAGCACAATTGTGAAGCGAGCAAGATGTTGAAGTTGTGAACAGCCTTTAACATAGTGAAACGTTCCACGGCGCTTCACAGGAGTATTATGAGACAAAAAATATGACACTGAGCCGCATAAGGAGAAATTAGGGCAGATGACCAAAAGCTTGGTCAAAGAGATAGCTTTTAAGGACCGTCTTGAAGGAGGAAAGAGAGATAAAGAGGTTTAGGCAGGGAATTCCAGAGCTTGAGGCCCAGGCAACAGAAGGCACGGCCACCAATGGTTGAGCGATTATAATCAGGGATGCTCAAGAGGGCAGAATTAGAGGAGCGCAGACAGCTCGGGGGTTGTGGGACTGGAGGAGATTACAGAGATATGGAGGGGCGAGGCCATGGAACGATTTGAAAACAAGGATGAGAATTTCGAAATCGAGGCGCTGCTTAACCGGGAACCAATGTAGGTCAGCGAGCACAGGGGTGGTGGGTGAGTGTGACTCGGTGTGAGTTAGGCCACGGGCAGCCGAGTTTTGGATCACCTCTAGTTTACGTAGGATAGAATGTGGGAGGCCAGCCAGGAGTGTGTTGGCATAATCAAGTCTAGAGGTAACAAAGGCATGGACGAGGGCTTCAGCAGCGGATGAGCTGAGGCACGGGCGGAGATGGGTGATGTTACAGAGGTGGAATTAGGTGGTCTTAGTTATGCTGCGGATATGTGGTGGAAAACTCATTTCAGGGTCAAATATGACACTAAGGTTGTGAATAGCCTGTTTCAGCCTCAGACAGGAGTTGGGGAGAGGGATGGAGTCAGTGGCTAGGGAACGGAGTTTGTGGCAGGGATTGAAAACAATAGCTTCGGTCCTCCCAATATTCAATTGGAGAAAATTTCTGCTCATCCAGAACTGGATGTCAGACAAGCAGTCTGACAATTTAGAGACCGTGGAGGGGTCGAGAAAAGTGGTGGTGAGGTAGGGTTGGGTGCCATCAGCGTACATGTGGAAACTAACGCTGTGTTTTCAGATGATGTCACCGAGGGGCAACATATGGATGAGAAATAGGAGGGGCCAAGGATAGATCCTTGGAGGACACCAGAGGTAACGATGCGGGGGCGGGAAGAGAAACCGTTGCAGGAGATTCTCCGGCTACAATTAGATAGATAAGAATGGAAGCAGGCGAGTGCACCCAGCTCAACGACAGTGGAGAAGCGTTGGAGGAGGATGGAGTAGTCGATAGCAACTATGCAGAGTTTTTAACAAGGGTGAAAAATGAAGATTTTGGTCTTCCTGATATTCAGTTATAGGAATTATGGCTTAATGTCAGACAGACATAGAGATCAAGGAAATATGTGGGTGTCACCCGTGCACATGTGGAAGCTGACCCTATGGCCCCTATGTTCCACTTTCCCGATTTTTGGCGCCCGAGTACAATAATGTAGGATTTTTTGTGTGTCCGATTGCGCCAAAAAAAATGTTCATTCTGGGAGCGGAGCTTCAAGTGTGCGCCAAAAACTCTGTGGGCATGCGCGAAAAGCTGAGGTTGCCAGGACAACCAGAGACACACTGACAGTCAAAGCCCGCTCCCTCGCTGCAACCCCAGGCCGAATGCCCCCCCCCCCTGCACCTTGCGAGTTGAAATTCCACGGCACAAGCACAACAACTCGACGCTCAGCTTCAAAAGCAGCCCGGGCCGACCGAGCTTGCGATTCTGCCTGGCCGGCACTCCTTCAACCCATGCCTGGAGCCTGGTCAGCAACGATTCTGTTGGGGTGGACAGTTGCAATTTGGGTGAAAAAGAACCCAGCCGGATAGAGTTATTTCAGTTCCCTCCGAAAAAATTATACATTTGTTTTTTACATTGTCTCGCTCCAAAAACTCGGAAATTACTTACCGAGTTATTTTCCGAGTATTCTGTCAAAAGAATCCATGCATTTGTACTTTATTTTGTCTTCTTTTGCCTGGCTCCAATTTCCTTAAGTTCACAGAAGGTTTTTTTTCCGGCGCTTTTGAACATTGTGCGTCGGCTGAAAAAAATCGTGGACGTCCAAAATCGCTTAACTGCACAAAAACGGCGCCCGATCCCATTTTCACTCATGTCTGCACAAAAAATTTTTAAATTGCCGCACATGGTCGGCGCCGGCGTACAAACGTTGGTGAAAGTTGGAAACGGAGGATTTCACACCAAAAAACGGCGCACAATCGTGGCGAAAATAGGGGCCTATATCTATAGATAGAATCTTACAGCACAGAAGGAGGCCATTTTAGTCACACAACCCTGAAAATGAGTTCTCTTCAAGTACATGTCCAATTGGCTTTTAAAAGTTCCTATGGAATCGGCTTCCACCACCCTTTCAGGTCGTGCGTTCCAGATCTTAACAACCCTGTGTGTGAAAACATTTATCCTCATTTCACCTGAAGTCCATCATCCCTGATATCCTGGTAAACCTCCTCTGCCCCATTTCTAAGGCCTTAACATCCTTCCGAAAGTGTGGTGCCCAGAATTGTACACAATATGCTGTCACTGAGGGGCAGCATGTATAGGGGACCAAGGATGGACATTGAGAGATTCCGGAGGTGACCACAACAAGGAGCTGGAAGAAAGACATGAAAGGGTGCTAACTGTGTTGGAACCGACAGGAAAGGAACCACACGAGGGCAGTACTACTGAGAGGAACTATAGAAGAGATGCAGTAGGGGAGAATGGTGTGATTCACCATGTCAGATGCTGCACAGAGGTCATGAAGGGATAAAGCGCCATGGTTGGAGTCACAGAGGACATCATTGGTGACCTTAACCGGTGCAGTCTTGATGCTGAGCACAGGAAAGAAACCAGACTAGGGGGATTTGAATAGAGTGGAGAAAGAGAAAACATTTAGTTGGGAGGTAATGTCATATTTAAAGATCTTGGATAAGAAAGGGTGGTTAGAGATTGGGTGGTAGTTGGAAGAAATGGACTACAATCATAAAGCCATATATAAAGGACATGTTTACCGTTACACAGCACATGGCAGGCAGAGGGAATCTCCCTCAGACACGGATCCTGTAAAAGCCTTGATTTCTCCTCAGTTTCATTCATACCCACATGCTCAACAGTAATGTTTTCCTTTGTTTTTATTTTCAGGAGGCAAGCAGAAACTGCAAACATTTCATACCTTGAGCGGACAATTTGTGAAGAATTGGCTGAAGTTGAATTGGGGTGCAGCAGCCCCGGTGCTTGCAGAGTGCTCGGCAATGGGATCTTCATGTAGCTGAGACCAGGACTGGCGAGTGTCGGAGCAGTGACCAGCACACCGATTTCAGCACAGACTGGCTGAGTTTTACACGCTGTCACTGGACTGGCCCATGCTCTCAACACAATGAAAAAAAGTAGCAGTGTCCTGGCTGTGAATGCAGAAGATGTAAGTACTACAAATGCTAAAGAATGAATTGTATTCCAGCAAAGAGATTGTATTCTGTACCCTGCTGTGCTTTCACACTAAATATTTGAATATTTAAATACGGACCTTTTTTATCACATATTCCCCGCCCCCACGCCCCCCCCCCACCTCTCCGCCGCTGTTTCTTCTGTTAAATGTAGCGTCTAAATGCAAATAGTTCATGAGGCAGCACTGTAGGTTCTGTTGAAATACTGTAAATGAATTCAGCGTCATTGAATACTGAAAACTGCCGGGCAAGGTCGCCCTCTGGTGAAGGGAAAGCTGAACTGCAGTGGCTGCGATCTTGAGGGTGATACCCAAACAAAAACTGGATCATTCTTCTAAATTTAGAATAAATAAAAAGTTTTTTTTTGATTGAAAGTTAATAATGTACATGATTTCTGGATCAATGGAAATCACATTTGGTTTCTTTATTCTGTCTCAGTGAAGGATGCGTCTGCTGTCAGATACTGCTGGCTCTGCATCTGATATTACAAGTGCTCCTTCTGCAGTTTCCCTCTGCTGACTATATTAGCAATTCTGGTTTGCCCTTTGAAAGATGGGTGCAGTATTTCATAGAATCATACAGCACGGAAGGAGGCCATTTCAGCCCATCATGTCCAGCCTAATCTCCCCTCATATCTCCTCTAACCCTCCCCCCAATTACTTTAAATCTATGTCCCCTGGTTGTTGACCCCTCTGCCAAGGGAAACCGGTCCTTCCTATCCACTCTATCCAGGCCCCTCATAATTTTATACACCTCAATCAGGTCTCCCCGCAGCCTCCTCTGTTCTAAAGAAAACAGACGCAGCATCTCCAATCTTTCCTCATAGCCAAAATTCTCCAGTCCAGGCAACATTCTTGTAAATCTCCTCTGTACCCTCTCTAATGCAATCACATCTTTCCTGTAACGTGGTGACCAGAACTGCATACAGTACTCCAGCTGCAGCCTAACTAGTGTTTTATACAGTTCAAGCATAATGTCCTTGCTCTTGTATTCTATGCCTCAACTAATAAATGCAAGTATTCCATATGCTTTCTTAACCACCTTATCTATCTGGCCTGCTACCTTCAGGGATCTGTGGACCTGCACACCCAGGTCCCTTTGTTCCTCTACACTTCTCAGTGTCATACCATTTAATGTGTATTCCCTTGCCTTGTTAGACCTCCTCAAGTGCATTACCTCACACTTATCCGGATTGAATTTCATTTGCAACTGTTCTGCCACCTGACCAGTTGATTGATATCTTCCTACAGTCCACAGCTTTCTTCTTCATTATCAGCCTATTTTAGTGTCATCTGCAAACTTCTTAATCATACCCCCAACATTCAAGTCCAAGTCATTGATATATACCACAAAAAGCAAAGGACCTAGCACTGAACCCTGTGGAACCCCACTGAATACAGCCTTCCAGTCACAAAAACACCCATCAACCATTACTCTTTGCTTCCTGCCTCTGAGCCAATTTTGGATCCAACTTTCTACTTGCCCTGGATCCCGTGGGCTTTTACTTTCGTGACCAGTTTACCATGTGGAACCTTATCAAAAGTCTTGCTAAAATCCATATACATTACATCATACACACTGCCCTCATCAACTCTCCTGGTTACCTCCTCGAAAAATTCAATCAAGTTAGTCAGACACGACCTTCCCTTAACAAATCCACGCTGACTGTCCTTGATTAATCCGTGTCTTTCCAAATGAAGATTTATCCTGTTCCTCAGGACTTTTTCCAATAATTTTCCCCACCACTGAGGTTAGGCTGACTGGCCTGTAGTTACTCGGTCTATCCCTTTCTCCCTTTTTAAACAAAGGTACAACATTAGCAGTCTTTCAATGCTCTGTCACCGCACCTGCAGCCAGAGAGGATTGGAAAATGATGGTCAGAGCCTCTGCTATTTCCTCTTTTGCTTCTCTTAACAGCCTGGAATACATTTCATCTGGGCCTGGGGATTTATCCACTTTCAAAGCTGCTAAGCCCCTTAATACTTCCTCTCTCACTATGTTTATCTCATCTAATATTTCACAATCCCCCTCCCTCATTGCAAAGTCTGCATTGTCCCTCTCGTTTGTGAAAACAGATGCAAAGTATTCATTAAGTATCATACCCATGTCTTCTGCCTCCAAACACAGATTTCCTTTATGGTCTCTAATCGGCCCCACTCTTTCTCTAGTTATCCTCTTGCTCTTAATGTATTTATAAAACATCTTTGGGTTTTCTCTGATTTTACTTGCCAACATTCTCACAAGCTCCTTATTGACAGTGTTAGCCGTATTTTATGTCAAACTCAGTGCACCTAGAACCTAGCTTCATACACCACACACAATAGCAGAAAAACACACAATCACAATACAGTAGAGCCTGGGGTCCGCCACACAATGCTAAAGGTGCAGGTACCTCTTCATAATCTCATTGAAAACAAGTGGTCGGAGTTTACTGAAGGAAGCCCTTTACATTGCTTGTCTCACCTTCCAATTTCTGCCTTGGTCCTGCGTTCCTTGCATCATCACAACGTTGTTAAATGAGTATTACTGGTGTTTTATTTTCCTTGCCCACCCTGTGTATTTTGTTACTCCGTCCCCTCTGACCTGTCCCTTGTTAAAATGTAGCCCAATCCTGTACCCTCTTACTCCACGGCCACGGGTGCAGGTAGAGTTGCCTCTCCTGTTTTTCGGGATGGTGCTGGTTTTCACACTTTGTACTGAGACTTAGTTTAGGCTGGTGTGCCTCAACTTTTATTATTTTTCCCAAGGATTTGCATCCAACAGAAATAACAAATACTCCCTTGTGAAGCACATAGATAAAAGACTGGGGGTTAAATACTCCCTCCCGAATGCCACTGCCCACCGCCTCCCCACCCACCACCACCACCTCTGAGAGGGATTTGAGGTAGCCCACTGCTCCCCCCAAGGTAAAGGACATGGGGGGGAGGGGTAAAATACTCCATTCCCCCGCCCCCCCCTCTCGAGAGGGGTTTGTGGCAATAGACTGCTCCCCCCAAGGTAAAGGAATGGAGAGGGGGGTAAAATTCTCTCTTCCCCACCCCCCCCTCCCCCGAGAGGGGTCTGTGGTAATTGACTGCTCCCCACCTGACATAAAGAGTGCATGGGTAGTACACTACTCCCTCGAGGCTAAACTTTCTAAATAACATCCTCCTGCCCTCAGGAGGTGAAGGAGGTAACAAGCGGCCCCTCTCATGGTGAAAGGTCCATGAATAACACACTGGCGCACCTTCCCATCTAGGCACATGGTCTGTAGGCACCACAATCTTCCTATTTTTATTTTGAACTAAAAGCCATTGCAGCATTTACATTGTGTAAATATTGCAGGTGAAGCGAGCCTGTGACTGCCTACAGAAAGGTTTAGAGAATCCCAGTTGTGGTACTGAGTCCTATTGACCAGGAAATCCCAGGATCTCTGTTGTGTGGTATATCTCAGGCATGGTGGCACTTGGGATGCTCTAATTAGCCTCAGTACTTCTGGGCTATGGAGGGTGATAGAATCAGCCAGAGTTCCCAATTTGATCCCTATGGAAAGTGTGTGTGTGGTACATGTGTGTGGTACATGCGTGTGCGTGTGTATGTCATTGGGTGAGAATTAGAATTGGGTTCAGGTGTGATGCCTGCACAGTCAAAACTGTGCCTGCTGACACTCGCTCGCTCTCTGGGTTCAAACATGAAGAATGGCCACTTGGGAAAATTGGAAAATGAGAAGCAGAGATCGAAATCTGTACCTTGGAAGAATTATTTCTGCTGTCTTATGATAAGGTTTCATAGTCACAACTCCTATTCCTTAAAATCTGAGAACTGCCAACATTTACAAGTATAATAGTTTTATTTATTTTAAGAGCAGAGCAATCAGTGAGAGAATTGTTTAAGTACAGTGGCCACCATCCACTGCCTGCCTTTCCTTTTGTGCCTCTGAACATGAAAGCATCTTTTGCTGTTAATAAAATGGTTGTGTGTTTGAAAAGGACCAAATGAAATACAGGGTTGGCTGCATTTCTGTTTGCTGCAGTAATGTAATCAAGCATCTGGATAAGAATCAGTGCAGCCTCGGATTTATTCATCATTTCGGCGATACATTATTTCTGACTTCTGCTCACTTTATTAAATTGTTTAAAAGGTGAACTTGATTTTGCTGGCAGTGCTGTTTTTCTGCAAGGTACTGGCTCCTATTGCCTGTGCTGATTTATTTTGTGCTTACACTAGCATTGAGGGGAGGGCTTGTCTTAGTTGATAGCACTCTTGCCTCAGACTCAGAAGGCTGGAGGTTCAAGCACCACTCCAGGACTTGAGCACATAATCTAAGCTGACATTTCAGTGCATTATTGAGGATTGTTGGAAGTACTGTCTTTCAGAAGATCCCATGACCCCTTTTCATTGTAAAGCAGGGAGTTCTTCCACTGTTCTGGCCAATATCCATCCCTCAACCAACACCGTCAAAACAGATTAGCAGGCCCTTCGTCTCATTGTTGTTCGTGGAACCTAGAAGTCTAGTCGACTCGATGCTAAGCGTGTCCAATCAATGCAGAGCAGCAATGATTAAAGACAACGGAACTTATTTTTATTATTCATTCTTGGGATGTGGGTTTCACTGGCAATGCCAACATTTATTGCCCATCACTAGATGTCCTGACAACTGAGTGGCTTGCTCGGCCGCTTCAGAGTGCAGGTAAAGGTCAGGCACGTTGCTGTTGGACTGGAGTCACATACAGGCCAGGCCGGGTAAACATAGAAACATAGAAAATAAGTGCAGGAGTAGGCCATTCGGCCCTTCGAGTCTGCACCACCAAGATCATGGCTGATCATGCAACTTCAGTACCCCATTCCTGCTTTCTCTCCATACCCCTTGATCACCTGAGCCGTAAGGGCCACATCTAACTCCCTCTTGGCCTCAACAACTTTCTGTGGTAGAGAATTCCTTAGACTGTGTCCCCTGGTTCTGGACTTCCCCAACATTAGGAACATTCTTCCTGCATCTAACCTGTCCAGTCCCATCAGATATATGTTTCTATGAGATCCCCTCTCATTCTTCCAGTGAATATAAGCCCAGTCGATCCAGTCTTTCTTCATATGTCAGTCCTGCCATCCCGGGAATCAGTCTGGTGAACCTTCGCTGCACTCCCTCAATAGCAAGAATGTCCTTCCTCAGATTAGGAGACCAAAACTGTACACAATACTCCAGGTGTGGCCTCACCAAGGCCCTGTACAGCTGCAATAAGACCTCCCTGCTCCTATACTTAAACTTGGAGATATTATATTCAATTCCTTCAACCAAATCATTAATGTATATTGTAAATAGCTGGGGTTCCAGCACTGAACCTTGCGGTACCCCACTCGTCACTGCCTGCCATTCTGAAAAGGACCCGTTTAGTCCGACTCTTTGCTTCCTGTCTGCCAACCAGTTCTTTATCCACATTACACCCAATACCATGTGCTGAAATTTTGCACACTAATCTCTTGTGTGGGACCTTGTCAAAAGCCTTTTGAAAGTCCAAATACATCACATCCACTGGTTCTCCCTTGTCCACTCTACTAATTACATCCTCAAAAAATTCTGGAAGATTTGTCAAGCATGATTTCCCTTTCATAAATCCATGCTGACTTGGACCAATCCTGTCACTGCTTTCCAAATGTGCTGCTATTACATCTTTAATAATTGATTCCAACATTTTCCCCACTACCGATGTCAGGCTAATCGGTCTATAATTCCCTGTTTTCTCTCTCCCTCCTTTTTTAAAAAGTGGGGTTATGTTAGCTACTCTCCAATCCATAAGAACTGATCCAGAGTCTATAGACTGTTGGAAAATGATCACCAATGCATCCACTATTTCTAGGGCCACTTCCTTAAGTACTCTGGGATGCAGACTATCAGGCCCCGGGGATCTATCGGCCTTCAATTCCATCAATTTTCCTAACACAATTTCCTGACTAGAAACATAGAAACATAGAAACATAGAAAATAGGTGCAGGAGTAGGCCATTCGGTCCTTCTAGCCTGCACCGCCATTCAATGAGTTCATGGCTGAACATGCAACTTCAGTACCCCATTCCTGCTTTCTCACCATAAGGATTTTCTTCAGTTCCTCCTTCTAGCTAGACCCTCGGTGCCCTAAGGTAAGGACGGCAGGTTTCCTTCCCTACAGGACATTAGTGAACCAGTTTTTAATCCGACAGCTTCATGGTTACTTTAACTGATACCAGAATCAGCATTTGTTTTAAACTGACTTCAAATTCTGACACTGCCATTATGGGATTTGAACTTGCGTTGAGTGGATTATTAGTCCAGGCCTCTGGAATACTGAAAGTTGCAGCCAAACCTACAGAATACAAGTCCGAGGAAGTCATGATCAAAATGTACAGCTCTTGACTGCATCTTGAATATTGCATCCAGTTGTAAGACACAAGGGAGACATTCAAGCACTGGAGACTGTACAGGGAAGAGGCAACAGGCTGGTGTGTTAGAGTCTGAGTTATCAGGAAAGGCCGGAGATTCTTTGGCTTTTCAGCCTGGAAATGAGATCTCTGAGATAGAACATAAAAACATAAGAAATTGGAGCAGGAGTAGGCCATTTGGCCCCTCGAGTCTGCTCCGCCATTCAATAAAGATCATGGGTGATCTGATCCTGGCCTCAACTCCACTTCCCCACCCGTTCCCCATAACCCTTGAATCCCTTATCGTTCAAAAATCTGTCTATCTCGCCAAATATATTCAATGACCCAGCCTCCACAGCTCTCTGGGGTAGAGAATTCCAAAGATTCATGACCCTCTGAGAGAAGAAATTCCTCCTCATTTCTGTTTTGGGGTTGGGGGTAATATATTTGCATGGATAGAGGATTGGTTAACTAACAGAGAACAGAGAGTCGGGATAAATGTTCATTCTCTGGTTGGCAACAAATATCTAGTGGGGTGCCGCAGGAATCAGTGCTGGGACCCCAACTATTTACAATCTATATTAGTGACTTGGAAGAAGGGACTGAGTGTAATGTAGCCAAGTTTGCTGACGACACAAAGATGGGAGGAAAAGCAATGTGTGAGGAGGACACAAAAAATCTGCAAAAGGACATAGACAGGCTAAGTGAGTGGGCAAACATTTGGCAGATGGAGTATAATATTGAAAAGTGTGAGGTCATGCACTTTGGCAGCAAAAAATCAAAGAGCAAGTTATTATTTAAATGGAGAAAGATTGCAAAATGCCGCAGTACAGTAGGACCTGGGGGTACTTGTGCATGAAACACAAAAGGATAGTATGCAGGTACAGCACATGATCAGGAAGGCCAATGGTATCTTGGCCTTTATTGCAAAGGGGATGGAATCTAAAAGCAGGAAGTCTTGCTACAGCTGTACAAGGTTTTGGTGAGGCCACACCTGGAATTCTGCGTGTAGTTTTGGTTTCCATATTTACGAAAGGATATACTTGCTTTGGAGGCAGTTCAGAGAAGGTTCACTAGGTTGCCTCCGGGGATGAGGGGGTTGACTTATGAGGAAAGGTTGAGTAGGTTGAGCTTCTGCTCATTGGAATTCAGAAGAATGAAAGATGATCTTATCGAAACGTATAAGATTATGAGGGGGCTTGACAAGGTGGATGCAGAGAGGATGTTTCCATTTAGGGGGGAGACTAGAACTAGAGGGCATGATCTTAGAATAAGGGGCCGCCCATTTAAAACAGAGATGAGGAGAAATGTTTTCTCTCAGAGGGTTGTAAATATATGGAATTTGCTGCCTCAGAGAGCTGTGGAAGCTGGGACATTGAATAAATGGCGCCTTATTCTAAAATTATGCCCCCTAGTTCTAGTCTCCCCTATCAGTGGAAACATCCTCTCTGCATCCACCTTGTCAAGCCCTCTCATAATCTTATACATTTCAATAAGATCACCTCTCAGTCTTCTAAACTCCAATGAGTATCGGCCCAACCTGCTCAACCTTTCTTCATATGACAACCCCTTCATCTCAGGAATCAAACTCTTGAATCTTCTCTGAACTGCCTCCAATGCAAGTATATCCTTCCTTAAATAAGGAGACCAAAACTGTACGCAGTACTCCAAGTGTGGTCTTACCAAAGCCCTGTACAGTTGTAGCAGAACTTCCCTACTTTTAAACTCCATCCCCCTTGCAATAAAGGCCAACATTCCATTTGCCTTCCTAATTACTTCCTGTACCTGCATGCTAACTTTTGTGTTTCATGTACAAGGACCCCCAGATTCCCCTGCACACAGCATTTTGTAATCGCTCCCCATTTAAATAATAATTTGCTTTTTTATTTTTCCTACCAAAGTGGATAACCTCACATTTTCCCACATTATACTCCATCTGCCAAATTTTTGCCCACTCACTTAGCCTATCTATATCCCTTTATAGATTGTTTGCGTCCTCCTCAAACTTGCTTTCCCACCCATCTTTGTATCATCAGAAAATTTGGCTACATTACACTCGGTTCCTTCATGCAAGTCATTATATAAATAGTAAATAGTTGAGGCCAGTACTGATCCCTGCGGCACCCCACTAGATACAGTTTGCCAACCTGAAAATGACCCATTTCTCCCGACTTTCTGTTCATTAGCCAATCCTCTATCCATGCTAATATATTACCCCCAACCCCGTGAGCTCTTATCTTGTGCTGTACCCTTTTATGTAGCACCTTATCAACTGCTTTCTGGAAATTAAAATACACGATAACTACTGATTCCCCTTTATCTACCCTGCTCGTAACGTCCTCAACGAACTCCAGCAAATTTGTCAAACATGATTTCCCTTTCATAAAACCATGCTGACTCTGCTTGTCTGCATCATGATTTTCTAAATGTCCTGCTACTAGTTCCTTGGAGTGCTGGACTCCAGCATTTTCCCAGTGACAGATGTTAAGCTAACTGGTCTATTGTTTCCTGC
Source organism: Pristiophorus japonicus (assembly GCF_044704955.1). Lineage (NCBI taxonomy): Eukaryota > Metazoa > Chordata > Chondrichthyes > Pristiophoridae > Pristiophorus > Pristiophorus japonicus. The sequence goes on from NC_092000.1 coordinate 1,063,656, forward strand.
TTTCTGTCTCCCTTGTTTCTTAAATAGGGGCGTTACATTTGTTGTTTTCCAATCCACCTGGCCCTCCCCAGAATCCAGGGAATTTTGGTGGGATACAACCAATACATCCACTGTTTCTGCAGCCACCTTTTTTAAGACCCTAAGATACAGGCCATTAGGTCCAGGGGACTTGTCCACCTTTAGTCCCAATAGTTTACCCAGTACTTTTTCTCTAGTGGTAGTAATTGTTTTAAGTTTCCACCCCCCCCCCCCACCTCACTCAATAGCCCCTTGACTATCAATTATTGGGATGTTTTTAGTGTCTTTTACCGTGAAGACCAATACAAAATATTTGTTCAAAGTCTCCTCCATTTTCCTGTTTGCCATTATTAATTTCCCAGTCTCATCCTCTAAGGGACCAACGTTTTACTTTAGTTACTTGCTTCCTTTTTATATACCTGTAGAAGTGCTTACTGTCTGTTTTTATATTTCTTGCTAGTTTACTCTCATAAGTTTTCTTCCTTCTCTTTATAATTTTTTAGTCGTCCTTTGCTGGTTTCTAAAAATTTCCCATTCCGCTGGTCTTGCACTGTTCTTCACAACATTGCATGCCTTGATTGTAAGATGTGATTTTATAGAGATTTACCAAAGTATGAAAATAGTAAATGGATATAAATTAAAATGTGAGAGTAGTGCAAGGCACCACTGGTTCAAACAAATAAAAAGCAAATTTCGGACTAACATCAGAAAATAATTCTTCACACACAGAGTGATCAACACATGGAATGGGCTTCCAAATGGTGCAGTGCAAGCAAAAGCTGTGATATAATTTAAACAATTAGATGCTGCAATGGTGGTGGTGGGCGGGCAGGGGGGGGAGGGGGATAGTGGTTGCGGGGGGGGGGGGATAGTGGTGGGGGGGGGGATAGTGTGGGGGGAAGGGATAGTGGGGGGGTAGTGTGGGGGGGATAGTGAGGGGGGGTGTGGGGGGGTATAGTATGGGGGGGGTAGTGGAGGGGAGGGGGGGATAGTGTGGGGGGATAGTGGGGGGGTGGGGTGGGGGGGATAGTTGGGGGTGGGGTAGTGTGTGTTATGTCTTGGATAAAGAGTCAGACTAGATGCTGCAAGCTCAAAGTAAGTGTGACCATAATCCTTTATTACAGATCTCCAGAGTGCCTCTCCAGCCTGTGAGGCTGCCTTATATACAGATTGTGGGATCCCTTGGGACTCCAGGGGATAAGCTCTCTGGTGGTTAGACATGGTATTTATAGGTTTACATATATAACAACACTCACCCCCCGCCCCCACCCAAAGTCAATAGTGTAACTATTTACAATGTGAGTCGATCTAGGGCCTTCCTTTCCCTGGTTGATCGTCTCGGTGCAAGCAAATGCTGGCGTTGGTGAGTCGTTTGTTGGGCCTTCGCTAGGCTGCTGCGCAGCTGTACTGCTGGGAGTGGTGAGCCTTGCTGGGCTGCTGCAGGTAATGGGTTCTGCTTTGTGGTCAACCGCTGGGTCAATGTGTTGGAGGGTCGAAAAAGGTGGGGTCTATTGTGGGTTGTTCTAGATAGTCCGGAAATCTGAGTTTGGTTTGGTCCAAGTGTTTTCTGCAGGTGAGTCCATTTGCGAGTTTGACCACAAACACCCTACTCCCCCTTTGGCCAAAACAATCCACTTGGGACTTTGTCCATAGTTCAACACAAATGCAGGATCATTTACTTAAATTTTGCATGACACATTTGCGCGATCATGATATGTATTCTGTTGAAGCCGCCTGCTCTCTACCTGTTCGTGTAGATTAGGGTGGACTAACGAGAGCCTTGTCTTAAGTGCCCTTTTCATGAGCACTTCAGCGGGACGGACTCGGTGAGCGAGTAGGGTCTTGTGCGGTAACGAAGCAAGACTCGGGATAAGCGAGTCTGCAGTGAGCCTTCAGTTACCCTTTTCAAGCTCTGCATGATTGTTTGAACTGCTCGTTCTGCCTGACCGTTGGACGCCAGCTTAAACAGGGCAGACATGACATGTTTGACCCCATTGTAGGTCATGAATTCCTTGAAATCGGCATTGGTAAAGCACGGCCCATTGTCACTTACAAGAACATCAGGTAGGCCGTGCGTGGCAATCATGGCCCGTAGGCTTTCAATGGTGGAAGCGAACGTGCTTGCCAACATTATCACACATTCAATCCATTTGGAGTACGCATCTACAACCACTAAAAACATTTTTCCCAAGAATGGGCCTGCAGAGTCAACATGAACCCTTGACCACGTTTGGAGGGCCAAGACCATAAACTTAGTGGCGCCTCCCTGGGTGCATTGCTTAACTGGGAACATGTATTACATTTGTGCACACAGGACTCTTAAGTCTGCATCGATACCGGGCCACCACACGTGGGATCTGGCTATCGCTTTCATCATTACAATGCCTGGGTGGGTACTATGGAGATCACTAATGAAAGTGTCCCAGCCCTTTTTTGGCACAACTACCCAATTGCCCCATAGGAGGCAGTCTTCCTGTATAGACATTTCATCTTAGCGCTGCTGGTACGGCTTTATTTCTTCCTGCATCTCTAACAGGACACTGGACCAACTCCCATGGAGCACACAGTTTTTTATTAAGGACAGTAAGGGGTCCTAGCTCGTCCAGGTTCTAACCTATCGGGCGGTAACAGGTGATTGCTCACTCTCGAATGCTTCCATTACCATAACTAAACCTGCAGGCTGTGCCATCTCCATTCCGGTGGTGGGCAATGGTAGCCTACTGAGAGCACCGACATAGTTTTCTGTGACTGGCCTGTGGCGGATGGCGTAGTTGTATGCAGACAACGTGAGCGCCCATCTCTGGATGTGGGCCGATGCATTCGTATTTATCCCCCTATTTTCAGAAAAGAGGGAAATCTGGTCGGTTTCCAATTCAAATTTGAGCCCGAACAGATATTGATGCATTTTCTTTACCCCGTAAACACACGCTAACGCTTCTTTTTTGATCATACTGTAGGCCCTCTCGGTCTTAGACAGACTTCTGGATGCATAAGCAACCGGTTGCAATTTCCCAAATTCATTAGCTTGTTGCAATACACACCCGACCCCGTACGACGACGCATAACATGCTAGTACCAAAAGTTTACATGGACCATACAGCACAAGCAATTTGTTTGAACATAACAGCTTCCTAGCTTTCTCAAAGGCATTTTCTTAGTTTTTACCCCATACCCATTCATCTCCCTTAAGCAGTAAAGAGTGCAGGGGTTTTAACAATGTGCTAAGACCCGGTAAGAAGCTACCAAAATAGTTCAGGAGTCCTAGAAACGATTGCTGCTCCGTCACATTCTGTGGTCTCGGTGCGTTCTCGATTGCCTCCGTCTTTGAATCGGTAGGCCTGATGCCGTCCGCCGCGATTCTTCTCCCCAGGAACTCCACTTCACGCGCCAGGAAATCGCACTTCGAGCATTTTAGCCTGAGCCTCACACGATTAAGCCGACTAAGGACCTCCAGGTTCTGCAGATGCTCGACGGTGTCCCGACCTGTAACCAAAATGTCGTCCTGGAAGACCACGGGATCGACTTCAGCAAGCTTTCCATGTTCTTCTGGAATATCGCCGCGGCCGATTGAATCCAAAACGGGCATCTGTTGTAAACGAAAAAACCTTTGTGCATGTTGATGCAGGTGAGGCCTTTCGAAGATTCCTCCAGCTCCTGCGTCATGTAGGCCGAGGTCAAGTCCGGCTTCGTGAACGTTTTCCCTCTTGCCAGCGTCGCAAATAGGTCGTCTGCTTTTGGTAGCGGGTATTGATCCTGCAGCAAGAAACGATTGATAGTTACTTTGTAATCACTACAGATTCTGACGGTGCCATCTCCCTTGAGGACTGGAACGATAGGACTGGCCCACTCATTAAATTCAATCGGCGAAATAATACCCTCTCATTGCAGCCTGTCCAGCTCGATTTCCACCCTCTCTCTCATCATGTAAGGTACCGCTCTCACCTTGTGTTGGATGGGTCGCGCTCCCGGAATCAAATGCATCTGCATTTTTGCTCCTTGAAACTTCCCGATGCCCGGTTCGAACAGTGAGGGGAACTTGCTTAGGACCTGGGCACATGAGGTGTCGTCGATGGACGAAAGTACTCGGACGTCGTCCCAGTTCCAACGTATCTTTCTCAGCCAGCCCCTGCCGAACAGCATGGGGCCATCTCCCGGTACCACCCACAGTGGTAAATCGTGCACCGCTCCATCGTAGGAGACCTTTAAGGTAGCACTGCCAATTACGGGAATCAGTTCCTTTGTGCACGTTCTGAGTTTGGTACGAATGGAAGTCAGGGCTGGCCTTGAAGCCTTGTTGCACCACAACTTATCGAAAGTCTTTTTACTCATTATGGACTGGCTTGTGCCCGTTTCAGCTCCATGGACACCGGGAGTCCATTTAGTTCAACCTTCAGCATTATATGGGGTGCACACATTGTGATAAATGTGTGCATCCCATATACCTCTGCCTCCTCGGTCTGAGGCTCTGGTTCGTCATGATCCACCGTGGATCTGTTCTCCTCTGCTACATGGTGGTTTGCAGGATTAGCAGGGTTTGCAGCTCGCCTGCACATACATTGGAGGTGTCCCATTGTTCCACAACCCTTGCAAACTTATCCTTTGAAGCGGCATGAATGGAATCGATGATCACCCCCCACAGCGCCAACAAGGCGTTAATTGCCTTGTATTCACCACCCTTGATGGCGGACTCTGAGTCATCTGTGGACATGCAGCTACAGGCGTGTAAGTCCTGCCATATACATTTCGATTCGAAAACAACGTTGCTTTGTTCACAATACTTGCAGCAGCACTAGTGTGCTGGGAAATTTGTTTGGTATTGTCACTGGTGGAGATAAACACCTGGGCTATCTCGATGGCTTTATTCAAAGTTGGGGTTTCTACAGTCAAAAGTTTGTGAAGTATTACTTCATGGTCAATGCCAAGTACAAAGAAGTCCCTGAGCATATGTTCCAAGTGTCCTTCAAATTCGCAATGTCCTGCAAGGCGCCTTAGCTCGGCGACATAGCTCACCTGGCCTTCAGACCTCTTGTACGTGTAGAACCTATACCTCGCCATCAGAACGCTTTCCTTCGGGTTTAGGTGCTCCCGGACCAGTGTGCACAATTCATCGTACGACTTGTCTGTGGGTTTTGCTGGAGCGAGCAGGTTTTTCATGAGGCCATACGTTGATGCCCCTCAAACGGTGAGGAGGATCGCCCTACGTTTGGCAGCGTTCGCTTCTCCTTCCAGCTCGTTGGCCACGAAGTATTGGTCAGGTCGCTCCATGAAGGTTTCCCAATCATCTCCCTCTGAAAATTTCTCCAGGATGCCCACAGCTCTCTGCATTGTTATATGTATCTCGTCGCCAGTTGTTATGTCTTGGATAAAGAGTCAGACTAGAAGCTGCAAGCACAAAGTAAGGGTGACCGTAGTCCTTTATTGCAGATCTCAGAGTGCCTCTCCAGCCTGTGAGGCCGCCTTATATACAGGTGCTCCCAAGGGATTGTGGGATCCCTTGGGACTCCAGGGGATAAGCCCTCTGGTGGTTTGACATGGTAATTACAGGTTTACATACATAACAGTATGGAGGGGGGGGAGGGGGGTGGGTGGGGTGAGATAGTGTGGAGGGGGACTGGGATAGTGTGGTGGGGCGGGGGGGTGAGTGTGGGGGGGGGGGTGTGAGTGTGGTGAGTGGGGTGGGATAGAGTGGTGGCTTTCTGGAGGAATTAAGATCTGTAATTATCTTCTGATGTTGTAATCTTGTGACTTCAACCTCTGTCTCAATTCCGCTGTTCTCTCCTCCCAACTTCTCCAGCTACGTGTCTGCACTCAATCTCACCCTACACATGACCTCACCCATCTATACTCATGGCCAAGTTCTTCATCATGTGAGGCTTTGCCAACTCCAAAAAATGGTAAGGCTAATCTTGCTACCCTCACATCTCCGTGCCCGCTCCTCACAGATTCACTCTCTCACTCCCATCTCCCTCTCTTTGGCCTGCTGCAACACCGCTGACACTGTCAAATTGCTCAACAGCTCCCATGGCCATGCTTTTGATGCCCTCGTCCCCACCAAGTTACTCATAGTCCCCCCACCCCTGCCATTCCCCCAGTACAGTTTCTACCTTTGCACCCTCAAGTCTGAAGGCCACACACTGGAGAGCACCTGGCACATGACTGGCCTTGCTATCCACCATCATATCTACCACAATAATCTAAAGCTTTACCCCTCTCCCCCCGTGCCTAACAACCAAATGCTCCTGCTATTCCAGGATTAACTCTTTTCAACTGCACACTTGTCACCTCTCCTAACTCTGCTGGTACTGCTTGCTGTTGGATTGTCCTTTGCCAAGTGCCTTGGGATGTTTTCCATGTTGAAGGTGCTATATAAATGCAAGTTTCTCTCTGCATGCTGCTGGCACCGTGGCAGTCTCTGCGGCAAACCAGTCCCACCTACCCTTTCCACTCGCATTTTTGCTGGTTTTAACTCCACACCGAAACCCACGCCCTCCACCAGGTTAAAATTCCGCCCCCTTGTTTCAGTTTTTAAACTAAACAGTTGTGCGTGGGTTGGGGATGGGAGAGCTGGTATTGCAGTGATTTGATGGAACGTGTGGTCTAGCACGCTGTGTGCCGGGGTTGAATCTAATGGAAACTTATCATGCCGTTGCTGTTTCTGATTACTCGTCAGGCACATGCTTAATGAGGTGTTACAGTCCATTAACCTTGCTGGTTTGGGGCGGTAACAAAGATTAGTTGAAACCAGTGGATGAGGGCAATGTAATTACACAGCAGAACCTCAGTAGAAAACCTACTGTGATCAGGCTAATCTTGCCAGGTACAGTGGCTTGCTGAGGTTCTCCCCAGGAGAAGAAAAACTGGGCTGAGGGAGGGAGCTAAGGGATACTGAGCTTGTCTTTAACTTATGTCACTCTCCATTCTTACAGCAGGATAATAACGCAGGTAGTTGAAAAATTTTGGAGATTTCCAGGATGCCTACACCTACAGAGGTGAGAGGGTCATAAATTAAATGCTGTATCTCTTCCCACCCATGTGTTTCATGTCTTGTCAGAACAATTTAGGACATGCCTGGCTGTTGCCATAGCAATGCGGACCACAATGTGAGGGCACAAACACGCTACACCTTCATATCACAATCTCATTTTAAAATATGTTTTTTGCATTTCCTCTACATTTCTCCTATGCTGTTCTGAAAAGGTGTTAATTCTCACTGGCATTCAATTCCACAGGCATGAGCTACCCTCAGGTCCCTCACCCACGGGTCTATTCTTCCTGTGTGGGCCTGGGTGGTGAGTGCTGGCAGGATATTCAGCTGTGGGGAGCACAACATCCTCACCCAACGCCCACACACAGACTTTACAGAAGGAGTTACTGGATAGTGATCACAGCTGATTTTACCTCTTCCTATCCATGGGCTTCTGAGGGCAATGGTAGTGCATCTACCCTAGTTTTCAGCTGGGATCAGTTAACAGCGCAAACTGGGGATGGAACCTGGGAGCTTTCTGGTCTCCATGGCTCAGTACCACATTATAATTTTCATCCTGCAATGTCACTCATCCATTCTTGTTCATTCTACACAGTGCCATGCCACGTTCCAGCTGTGATTCATTGATGCACTACGATCTGAGTAAAACCATTGCAATTGGTCAATGTGCTCCTCGTCTTGTCCCCACGGAGATAGTTCTGAGCAACACCGCCTACAATTACAATCAGTCAGACGGCTGCCTCTGTGTCAAAGATGAGCCAGCTGCTGCCCAATGTTGTGTTGCTGGGGGCCGTGCTGTGTGAGGGCCCCTTGGAGCCGAGCTTCCTTCACTGTAGCTCCAGGCAGACTTTCTGGGCCATGTGTCTGGGATGTTGATAGCTGGGACTTTGTGCTCTTCCCTCCTTATCTTGCTCCAGTAAAAGAGAGCCAAAGGATTGTATTAGGAGGTAGTGTTATCCCAGCTTCCAGACAGCACGTCAGAACGGTCCATTAAAACAGAAATTGAAGCATGTTCCATTTTTTATTCTCCATCCAGTGGGGAAGTGCCCCATCTCCAGTTGGTAACTGCCTGAATTACCTAGAACAATCACAGCCTGTGCTACACCATGTTACATGTTATACCTATCAGGAAAGGTTCAGCAAGCTGGGTCTCTTTTAAGAGAAGGCTGGCATAATAGAGATCTTTAAAATGATGAAAGGTTTTGATAGAGTAGACACAGAGAGAGTATTTCCACTTGTGGGATAGAGCACAACTAGAGGCCATCAATATAAGATACTCACCAAGAAATTAAATATGGAATTCAGAAGAAATTTATTTACCCAGAGAGTGGTTAGAATGGAACGCACTACCACAATGGTTGAAGTGAATAGATGCATTTAAGGGGAAGCTAGATAAACACATGAGGGAGAAGGGAATAGATGGGCACTGCGATTGACCTTAGTGCCCTGGGTTAGAAAGTTCCTGCTCCTGACCATTATTGAGAGAGTGTGTGGCTGGGGGGGGGCAAACAACTTTGTGTGATAGAAGGATTGGGCTCCTCTGTGATACCTATTAAGGGAGGGGGGGTAAATTCAACTTCGTGGGGGGTTGGGGTAGTGGTGGGAGACACAAAATGGACCTCCTATATTACCTTTAGCAAGCAGTTCGTATTTTAAGATTCAGGGAGCTATAATTGTGTTACAACAATATTAAGCATTAAGCAGTAGATAATCATTTCCAATTAATGTGGCAATGGCTTTGCGTTTCAGACATTTGTGAAAAGGGAAAGACATTAATTCAATACAGCTCACATAAATTTAGATCTAGAATAAGCTAAAACAGCATCATAACTTAAATAAGGCAGACTGATTCAATACCTATGAGATTCTCCTCATTGAATGGATGAAGAATTAGTGGCTAAAAATAAATATAATCATTTAATGCAATGAAACACACAAATTACACGACCTCCTGGTGTGTCTGTTAGAGTCTCCGTCCCAAGCACCAGAGTACTCAGCCCATATTAATAGCGTTGTTGATGCCAATATGAGTGTACAGAGACTCGGTGAAGGGTTCAAATCCCAGGGGATACTGGTTAAAAATTGAAGAGCCAGGAACAAGAGGAAGTGAAGCAGAACTTCTTCAGCCAGGAGTATTTCAGTTGCGGGTGAAACTGATGTGGACAGTTTAAATGAGTTCAAGAGACAACAATAAATGTTTCTGGCGAGGGAGGAGACTAGTGCTTATAGTGAGAAGATGGGATTAAGATTTACGAATCAGAGCGGGTAATTGAGACTAAAAATTGTCATACTTTCCTATTGTATGGAGATCTGTTTGCCACCTCCATTTGCCATCTAATTATCTCCCCTCCTTGCCTGTGCCTGAAGGTGCTGACTCTTGCTGGGGGATGGTGCCATGGCACAGACAGTTTTCCAAAAGCTCTTCCAAGTGACTATCCTTCATGTGTGAGTCTGGACAGTGTTTGTCATTGCCCATCAATGAGCATTTCCCAACAGGGGTACTGGTCAGGAACGGAAGGCTGATTCCTATTTTAAAACCAGGTGCCAAGGACAAACTTGTAAGTCTTACTGCGCTTGTGGGAAAATTGGTTTAAATTTTGAATGTTATGAACTATGTTACGTGGGATCACCGTAAGAGACACAGAGCAATTAGAAATAATGAGCACGGTTTAGGGGCGACGGGTTGTGCTTAATCAATTTAGTGGATTTCTAGAGGAGGGTGAGACGGTGAATGCTGTATACCTGGATTTCAGAAAGGCATCGGAACTGTCCCACATAATAGACTACTGAATCAGGTTCAACCCATGGGATAGGTGGCAGTGCATTCGACTGGATTAGATACTGGCTGATTAATTAACAGCAGAAGTTCTGGTAATGGGGAGGTGACTGAGTGGCAGCTGTTGTTAAGGGTATACCATGGGGTGTTTGACAATGGAGGCAGCTCGAGTCTGGAGCAGCTGGAGGGAGTTTTAAACATAAGCGTCTCCCTGCTAACGGAGGCAACTTGAGCCTGGAGCAGCTGGAGGGAGTGTTAAACAAAAGCTAACTATTACAGGTCCTGTCAAGTCTCTGAGCTGAAGGGAATAGCAGCGGCCCTGACTTCTCTCACGATCCTTCGAGAAGCTAAAATGGAGTAGAGCCCCAGCATCTCTCATCCCCACCCCTCATCACACCTCAGATCTCCCACCACCTCTCCTGATGGCGCTGCTCAGTGCCGAGCTTACGGCTCATATCCCACCGTAGGCAACTAGGCCCATACAGTAGAGTCTGGTCTCCAGTGGTCTCGGACCGCCTTGCCATTGAACCAAGACCTTGCTCTGCTAAGCCCATGTGGTAGCCGGTGTGCAATGGCCACCCCACATTAAAAGAATTCACGCACAGGCATCTTCCACCCTTCAAAATGAAGCTCTGGACTTGGAACGTCAGGACCCTCATGGACAACCCCAATAGCGACAGACTGGAATGTCGCACTGCTATCGTTGCCCGGGAACTCAGACGCTTCGATGTTGACATTGCCGCCCTAAGTGAGACCCAGCGGGCAGGGGAAGGCCAGCTCAAAGAACAAGGTGATGGTTACATCTTCTAGAAAGGCAAACCAGAAGAAGAACGCTGCCTCCATGGAGTTGGCTTCGCCATCAAGAATGAGCTGGTGGGCTGTCTCAGTGACTCCCCCTGCAAGATAAGCGAACGTCTCATGACTCTCTAGCTCACACCAGCTTGGAACCAGTGCGCCACAGTCATCAGCGCGTACGCCCTAACACTTGACGCAAAAGATGAGACCAAAGAGAAATTCTACTCTAGCCTCGAACAATCCCTGTCCCAAGTCCTTACGGACGACAAGCTGATCCTCCTTGGCGACTTCAACGCCAGAGTCGGTAAGGACACAGATCTCTGGGAGGCATGATCGGCAGAGAGGGGGTAGGGAAAATCAACTCCAGCGGTATCCTGCTCCTGACAAAATGCCTAGAACATGACCTTGTCATCATCAACACCTTGTTCCGTCAGAGGGACAAGTACAAGGCCTCATGGCAACATCCTGGCTCCAAGCACTGGTCGACTATGTCATCTTCCGAGCGAAGGACTGCAAGGATGTGCGCATCACCCGCGCCATGACAGGAGCCAACAACTGCTGGACGGACAACCGTCTAATCCGTTCCATCATTAACATCAATATAACTCCAAAACAGTGATGGCAACAGAAACAATGCTGCAGGAAAATCAAAGCTGGGGGACTCAAAGACCCAGTTAAGAAAGCCCTATACAGCCATCACCTCACTGCCAGCCTGGCAACCCTCGATGACACCGAGACACAGAGTGCCCAAAATGCTTGGTCTGCCCTCAAGGGCTTCATAACCAGCGCCTGTGAAGAGACGCTCTGTCACTCAACCAGGAAACACCGAGACTGGTTTGACGAGAACGACCGGGAGATCCAGAAGCTAATAAGCCGCAAGCGCAGAGCATTTCTGAACTTAAAGCAACAACCCAACTCGGGAGCTGCAAAGCAGCTCTACAGGCAGCTGAAGGCCGAGGTCCAACAATAAACCCGCGACCTAAAGAGTAGATGGTGGTGGAGAAAGCACAGGAGATCCAGCAGCTGGCCGACAACCAAGACATGCAAGGATTCTTCAGCGCAGCCAAGACCATCTACAGTCCAAGCACCCAAGGCCCCACCCCACTGCTGGCCAAGAACGGAGAGGCACTCATTAAGGACACCGAGGCAGTCAGTGCCCGCTGGAAGGAGCACTTCGAAGATCTCCTTTACCGAGACTTGCCTTCAATGTGAGTGTCCTCGACTCCATCCCGCAGCATGATACCCGCCACCATCTCGTAAAACCCCTGCCCTGTACTAGGTAGAAAAGGCCATCCGTCAGCTCAAGAACAACAAGGCATCAGGAGCAGATGGAATCCCCGCCGAGGCACTAAAGTATGGCGGACATGCACTATTTGACACGAATGCATGACCTCATCTCTCTTATCTGGAAGGTGGAGAGCATGCCAGGAGATCGCAGAGATGCCGTAATCATGACCATCTTCAAAATAGGGGACAAGTCCGACTGCGGTAACTACAGAGGAATCTCCCTGCTATCGGCCACTGGGAAAGTCATCGAAAGAATCCTCCTCAATCGTCTTCTCCCTGTGATTGAAGAGCTCCTCCCAGAGTCGCGATCTGGATTCTGTCCACTAATGGGTACAACGGACATGATTTTCACCGCGCAAGAGAAATGCCGGGAGCAGCACCAACCCTTGTACATGGCCTTCTTTGGTCTTACAAAGGCCTTTGACACTGTCAACCATGAGGGACCATGGAGCGTCTTCCTCTGTTTCGGCTGCCCCCAAAAGTTTGTCACCATTTTCTGCCTGCTCCATAATGACATGCAAGCCGTGATTCTGACCAACGGATCCAGCACAGACCCAGTCTACGTCCGGACTGGGGGCAAGCAAGGCTGCGTCATCGCACCAACCCTCTTCTTGATCTTCCTTGCTGCAATGCTACATCTCACTCTCAACAAGCTCCTCGCTGGAGTGGAACTAAACTATAGAACCAATGGAACCTGTTCAACCTTCGCCACCTCCAGGCTAGATCCAAGGTCGTCCCATCCTCTGTCATTGAATTACAGTTACAGTCATCATCATCATCCCGACGCTTCTGTGCACATTCAAAGGCCGATGATCCATAGGGTTCGATGTCAGTTTATAATGTTTAGAAATTATTTGAGGGCATCTAAATTTGCAGGTGATCTTAAACTGGTGGCAGTGACAAAAGATGATTATTAATCTGTACAGATCCAAAGGGACCTGGAGAAACTGGGCTTTGTGGGCAGTGAAGTGGCAGATAGCATTTTTATACAGAGAGTTGTAAAGGTATGTGATCCGACAGGGAGAAGGATCGTGCTAAATGGTCATGAGCTTGTAGTGTTGTGAGAGAAAGACCCTGGGGTTTGGGTGACAGGTCACTAAAACCGGTTGAGAAAGCAGAGTTGGGTTGCATAGCTAGGGGTGTAATCTAAGTCAACAGAGGTCATTATAGAATGCTGAAACAGCAGAAAAATACTGCAGATGCTGGAAATCGGAAATAAAAACAGAAAATGCTGGAAATACTCAGCAGATCAGGCAGCATCTGTGGAGAGAGAAACAGATAACGTTCCAGGTCGCAGTCATCTCTGAAACGTTAACTCTGTTTCTCTCTCCACAGATGTTGGCAGACCTGCTGAGAATTTCCAGCATTTTCTATTATAGAATTCTGACCTTGGTGAGATCACATCTGGAGTACTGTGTCCAGTTTTGGTGTTTGTATTTTAACAATAATGGTAAGTAATTGGAATGAGTACTGAGAAAAGCTCACTAGGTTAATTCCAGAATTGGGAACGGAGAGGTTAGCCACCCTGGAACTCTTCTCTCTAATAGAGGACGTCGGAGGCCGACAAAAGGCCCAACGCGTCGGAGAGGCGGGAGTGCAAGCAGCAGGGAGTCCGGGGACGTCGGAGGCCGACAAAAGGCCCAACGCGTCGGAGAGGCGGGAGTGCGAGCAGCAGGGAGTCCGGGGACCTCGGAGGCCTACAAAAGGCCCAACGCGTCGGAGAGGCGGGAGTGCGAACAGCAGGGAGTCCGGGGACGTCGGAGGCCGACAAAAGGCCCAACGCGTCGGAGAGGCGGGAGTGCGAGCAGCAGGGAGTCCGGGGACGTCGGAGGCCTACTGGTGCAGCTGCAGCAGGGAGGCAAAAAGAAGTAGAAAGAAATCGAAAGGTGACGTCACAGCCAAGGGGGTAAGTGATTGGCTGGTGATTGGTAAGTAGTTTTTCTTTTTCTTTTCTACATCAGTAAGTAACATTTAGCATTGTTGTTGCCAAATTAAGTTAATCTAAGGGTTAAGACATGGCAGGAGAGCTCGGACACGTGTTATGCTCCTCCTGTACTATGTGGGAAATCAGGGACGCTTCTGGTGTCCCTGACGACTACGTGTGCGGGAAGTGCATCCGCCTCCAGCTCCTGACACACCGCATTGCGGCACTGGAGCTGCGGGTGGATTCACTCTGGAGCATGCATAATGCTGAGAATGACGTGAATAGCACATTTAGCGAGTTGGTCTCACCACAGGTAAAGGGTACACAGCCAGATAGTAAATGGGTGACCAACAGGGGGAGCAGTGGAAGGTCCCCTGCGGTCATCCCCCTGCAAAACAGATACACCGCTTTTGGTACTATTGAGGGGAATGACTCATCAGGGGAGGGCAGCAGCAGCCAATTTCATGGCACCGTGGGTGGCTCTGCTGCACAGAAGGGCAGGAAAAAGAGTGGGAGAGCTATAGTGATAGGGGATTCGATTGTAAGGGGAATAGATAGGCGTTTCTGCGGCCGCAACCGAGACTCCAGGATGGTATGTTGCCTCCCTGGTGCAAGGGCCAAGGATGTCTTGGAGCGGGTGCAGGACATTCTGAAAAGGGAGGGTGAACAGCCAGTTGTCGTGGTGCACATAGCTACCAACGATATAGGTAAAAAACGGGATGAGGTCCTACGAGATGAATTTAGGGAGCGAGGAGCTAAATTAAAAAGTAGGACCTCAAAAGTAGTAATCTCAGGATTGCTACCAGTGCCACGTACTAGTCAGAGTAGGAATCGCAGGATGAATACGTGGCTTGAGGAGTGGTGCAAAAGGGAGGGATTCAAATTCCTGGGACATTGGAACCGGTTCTGGGGGAGGTGGGACCAGTACAAACTGGACGGTCTGCACCTGGGCAGGACCGGAACCAATGTCCTGGAGGGAGTGTTTGCTAGTGCTGTTGGGGAGGAGTTAAACTAATATAGCAAGGGGATGGGAACCTATGCAGGAAGACAGAGGGAAATAAAATGGAGGCAGAAGCAAAAGATAGAATGGAGAATAGTAAAAGTGGAGGGCAGAGAAACCCAAGGCAAAAAACAAAAAGGGCCACATTGCAGAAAAATTCTAAAGGGGCAAAGTGTGTTTAAAAGACAACAGTTAACGGATATGATGTAATTGGCATCACGGAAACATGGCTCCAGGGTGACCAAGGCTGGGAACTCAACATCCAGGGGTATTCAACATTTAGGAAATATAGGCAGAGAGGAAAAGGAGGCGCTGTGGCGTTGCTGGTTAAAGAGGAAATTAATGCAATAGTAAAGAGGGACATTAGCCTGGATGATGTGGAATCGGTATGGGTGGAGCTGCGGAATACCAAAGGACAGAAAACGTTAGTGGGAGTTGTGTACAGACCACCAAACAGCAGTAGTGAGGTTGGGGACAGCATCAAACAAGAAATAAGGGATGTGTGCAATAAAGGTACAGCAGTTATTATGGGCGACTTTAATCTACATATTGATTGTGCTAACCAAACTAGTAGTAATGCGGTGGAGGAGGATTTCCTGGAGTGTATTAGGGATGGTTTTCTCAATATGCTGAGGAACCAACTATGCTGGCCATCCTAGACTGGGTGATGTGTAATGAGAAGGAACTAATTAGCAATTTTGTTGTGCGAGGCCCCTTGGGGAAGAGTGACCATAATATGGTAGAATTCTTTATTAAGATGGAGAGTGACACAGTTAATTCGGAAACTAGGGTCCTGAACTTAAGGAAAGGTAACTTCGACAGTATGCGGTATGAATTGGCTAGAATAGACTGGCAAAGGATACTTAAAGGGTTGACGGTGGATAAGCAATGGCAAACATTTAAAGATCACATGGATGAACTTCAGCAATTGTACATCCCTGACTGGAGTAAAAATAAAACGGGGAAGCTGGCTCAATCGTGGCTAACAAGGGAAATTAAGGATAGTGTTAAAGCCAAGAAAGGGGCATATAAATTGGCTAGAAAAAGTAACAAACCTGAGGACTGGGAGAAATTTAGAATTCAACAGAGGAGGACTAAGAGTTTAATTAAGAGAGGGAAAATAGATTGCGAGAGGAAGCTTGCAGGGAACATAAAAACTGACTGCAAAAGCTTCTATAAATATGTGAAGAGAAAAAGATTAGTGAAGACAAATGTAGGTCCCTTGCAGTCGGATTCAGGTGAATTTATAATGGGGAACAAAGAAATGGCAGACCAATTGAACAAATACTTCGGTTCTGACTTCACGAAGGAAGATACAAATAACCTTCCGAATGTACTAGGGGACAGTGGGTCTAGTGAGAAGGAGGAACTGAAGGATATCCTTATTAGGTGGGAAATTGTGTTAGGGAAATTGATGGGATTGAAGGCCAATAAATCCCCGTGGCCTGATAGCCTGCATCCCAGAGCACTTAAGGAAGTGGCCCTAGAAATAGTGGATGCATTGGTGATCATTTTCCAACAGTCTTATTGACTCTGGGTCAGTTGCTATGGACTGGAGGGTAGCTAATGTAACACCACTTTTTAAAAAAGGAGGGAGAGAGAAAATGGGTAATTATAGATCGGTTAGCCTGACATCAGTAGTGGGGAAAATGTTGGAATCAATCATTCAGGATGAAATTTGGAAAGCATTGACAGGATCGGTTCAAGTCAGCATGGATTTATGAAATGGAAATCATGTTTGACGAATCTTCTGGAATTTTTTGAGGATGTAACTAGCAGAGTGGACAAGGGAGAACCAGTGGATGTGATGTATTTGGAATTTCAAAAGGATTTTGAGACGGTCCCGCACAAGAGATTGGTGTGCAAAGTCAAAGCGCATGGTATTGGGGGTAATGTACTGACGTGGATAGAGAACTGGTTGGCAGACAGGAAGCAGAGAGTCGGGATAAACGGGTCCTTTTCAGAATGGCAGGCAGTGACCAGTGGAGTGCCGCAGGGTTCAGTGCTGGGACCCCAGCTCTTTACAATATACATTAACGATTTGTATGAAGGAATTGAGTATAATAACTCCAAGTTTGCAGATGACACTAAAGTGGGTGGCGGTGTGAGCTGTGAGGGGGACGCTAAGAGGCTGCAGGGTGACTTGGACAGGTTAGGTGAGTGGGCAAATGAATGGCAGATGCAGTATAATGTGGATAAATGTGAGGTTATCCATTTTGGGGCAAGAACATGAAGGCAGAATATTATCTGAATGGTGGCAGATTAGGAAAAGGGGAGGTGCAACAAGACCTGGGTATCACGGTTCATCAGTCATTGAAAGTTGGCATGCAGGTACAGTAGGCGGTGAAGAAGGCAAATGGTATGTTGGCCTTCATAGCTAAGGGATTTGAATATAGGAGCAGGGAGGTCTTACTGCAGTTGTACAGAGCCTTAGTGAGACCTCACTTGGAATATTGTGTTCAGTTTTGGTCTCCTAATCTGAGGAAGGAAGTTGTTGCTATTGAGGGAGTGCAGCGAAAGTTTACCAGTCTGATTCCAGGGATGGCAGGACTGACATATGAGGAGAGACTGGATCAACTGGGCCTTTATACATTGGAGTTTAGAAGGATGAGAGGGGATTGCATAGAAACATACAAGATTCTGACGGGACGGGACAGGTTAGATGCGGGTAGATTGTTCTCGATGTTGGGGAAGTCCAGAACCAGGGGACACATTCTTAGGACTGAGATGAGGAGAAACTTGTTCACTCAGAGAGTTGTTAACCTGTGGAATTCCCTGCCGCAGAGTGTTATTGATGCCAGTTCATTGGATATATCCAAGAGGGAGTTAGATATGGCCCTTACGGCTTAAGGGATCAAGGGGTATGGAGAGAAAGCAGGAAAGGGGTACTGAGGGAATGATCAGCCATGATCTTATTGAATGGCGTTGCAGGCTTGAAGGGCCAAATGGCCTACTCCTGCACCTAGTTTCTATGTTTCTAGAAGACTGAGGGGTGATCTGATAGATGTATTGAAGATGATGTCGGATGATCTATGTAGTTATGATTAAGAGCTGTTTGAAGTATGTGGGATTCAGTATGTTTTTCTGCCATATACAAAATTCAAGGACTGTTGGTCATAGTTTCAAATTAAGGATCACAAAATAAAATAGAAAATTTAGATCCTGTTTCTTCTGGTGATTAAGATGTGGAACAAGCTCCCAGCAAGGTTAGGGAACACAGAAATTGTGACAGGGTTCTAAAAGACAAGTTCTGGCGGCAAATAGGATTCAGGACTACTTTAGGAATGCATCAAGATAATCTTGTGGGAAGTTGGATGGCTGGCATAGAGGGACTAATATTCTGTTCCTGCTAAAGATGTTCATAACCTTGCCCTGATTTTCAGCTTGCAGCCCAGGCCGACGCACATCACCTGCTGCAGCCTGTGATATTAGCTAACTCTGCACAGACTGGGCTCGAGCCTGGGCCTTTCCTGTCCACATGGCTCAGTACCACAGCTGGTGGTGCATTTACATATTGAACATAAGAACATAAGAACATAAGAATTAGGAACACGAGTAGGCCATCTAGCCCCTCGAGCCTGCTCCGCCATTCAACAAGACCATGGCTGATCTGGCCGTGGACTCAGCTCCACTTACCCGCCCGCTCCCCGTAACCCTTAATTCCCTTATTAGTTAAAAATCTATCTATCTGTGACTTGAATACATTCAATGAGCTAGCCTCAACTGCTTCCTTGGGCAGAGAATTCCACAGATTCACAACCCTCTGGGAGAAGAAATTCCTTCTGAACTCAGTTTTAAATTGGCTCCCCCGTATTTTGAGGCTGTGCCCCCTAGTTCTAGTCTCCCCGACCAGTGGAAACAACCTCTCTGCCTCTATCTTGTCTATCCCTTTCATGATTTTAAATGTTTCTCTAAGATCACCCCTCATCCTTCTGAACTCCAACGAGTAAAGAACCAGTCTACTCAATCTATCATCATAAGGTAACCCCCTCATCTCCGGAATCAGCCTAGTGAATCGTCTCTGTACCCCCTCCAAAGCCAATATATCCTTCCTTAAGTAAGGTGACCAAAACTTCACGCAGTACTCCAGGTGCGGCCTCACCAATACCCTATACAGTTGCAGAAGGACCTCCCTGCTTTTGTACTCCATCCCTCTCGCAATGAAGGCCAACATTCCATTCGCCTTCCTGATTACCTGCTGCACCTGCAAACTAACTTTTTGGGATACATGCACAAGGACCCCCAGGTCCCTCTGCACCACAGCATGTTGTAATTTCTCCCCATTTAAATAATATTCCCTTTTTTTGTTTTTTTTCCCAAGGTGGATGACCTCACACTTTCCGACATTGTATTCCATCTGCCAAACCTTGGCCCATTCGCTTAACCTATCTAAATCTCTTTGCAGCCTCTCTGTGTCCTCTACACAACCCACTTTCCCACTAATCTTTGTGTCATCTGCAAATTTTGTTACATTACACTCTGTCCCCTCTTCCAGGTCATCTATATATATTGTAAACAGTTGTGGTCCCAGCACCGATCCCTGTGGCACACCACTAACCACTGATTTCCAACCCGAAAAGGACCCATTTATCCCGACTCTCTGCTTTCTGTTAGCCAGTCAATTCTCGATCCATGCTAATACATTTCCACTGACCCCGCGTACCTTTATCTTCTGCAGTAACCTTTTGTGTGGCACCTAATCAAATACCTTTTGAAAATCTAAATACATCACATCCATCGGTACACCTCTATCCACCATGCTCATTATATTCTCAAAGAATTCCAGTAAATTAGTTAAACATGATTTCCCCTTCATGAATCCATGCTGCGTCTGCTTGATTGCACTATTCCTATTTAGATGTCCCGCTATTTCTTCCTTAATGATAGTTTCAAGCACCCACTACAGATGTTAAACTAACCAGCCTATAGTTACCTGCCTTTTGTCTGCCCCCTTTTTTAAACAGAGGCGTTGGTGGGGAGCTTGGCCAAGTTTACTTTCGGAAAGAATGATTTGTTCCGTTAATGACAGCACCACGCACTGTACCATGTTTATCTGTGAGGGAGATGGGTGGTGAACGTGCCACGCACAAATTACTAGAGATAACGCATCACAAAATGGAAATAGAAATCACAGTATTAAACATGCTTGTGTATTGCAGCGTGAAATTGAAAACTGGCGTTTATATTGAAGAAGTTGTTCTTGTTCTGTACAGTACTCCTACACACACACTCGAGACTTAGGCTTTCCCATTAACTCATAATGCTCACCGTGCAGCATCCCTCACTGCCTCAACACATTCTCAGATTGTTCATCTTTTCCCCCAGTGATTCACTATTTATTTCGTGTTATTCTGATGAGGGATGCTACGCTGCACTGCTGAATTCTCATGTCATGGTTTGCATGCTGGAAATTGTCTTTCTGCACTCGTACACCTGCCACTAAAGTGACAGCGCTCTGAGGCTCCGACAACAGCTCATTATCTGCCAAATCACTGGTGTAAATAAACTAAAACTGCTGGGTTTCTTCTAGCTGTTTTACTCGTACCGGGTGAAAAGGAAGGATTTAATTTATATAGTCAGAGTGGGTCTGAGGTGCACTCAACGTAAGCTGCACAAATCCTGCTGTGTCCCTCAACAACAAGCTAATGACAAAATTAAGTGGGTTGCGCAGTGGATTGAACACAGGCCTTCCACCTCTGGGACCTGTAATGATATGGCAGTGTGAGCATGAGAACTTAGAACCCTTCCTTTACAACCATTGTACAATTCAGAAATCAGTTAGTTCCAGATGGAAGCCAGTCAGTCTGCAGGAGGGAGTTTGTAAGCTTGCATTGAGCAATGGAAGGTTGTTTACAACAATAATAAATGTCAGTGTTTTTCCTTTATCAACTGGTGCTGAACTATTAAGAACCTTAACATATGTATCGATAAAGGTTTTGAGTCCATCACACTTCAGTCATTTGTTTTGGTCAGCTGGGTGTCTGACATGTGTGGAAACCTATCATCATCATCATAGGCAGTCCCTCGGAATCGAGGAAGACTTGCTTCCACTCTTAGAATGAGTTCTTAGGTGGCTGAACAGTCCAATAAGGGAACCACAGTCCCTGTCACAGATGGGACAGATAGTCATTGAGGGCAAGGAAGGGTGGGACTGGTTTGCTGCACGCTCCTTCCGCTGCCTACGCTTGTTTTCTGCATGCTCTCGGCGATGAGACTCGAGGTGCTCAGCGCCCTCCCAGATGCACTTCCTCCACTTAGGGCGGTCTTTGGCCAGGGACTCCCAAGTGTCAGTGGGAGTAATGTTGCACTTTATCAGGGAGGCTTTGAGGGTGTCCTTGTAACGTTTCCTCTGCCCACCTTTGGCTCATTTGCCGTGAAGGAGTTCTGAGTAGAGCGCTTGCTTTGGGAGTCTCGTGTCTGGCATGCGGACAATGTGGCCCGTCCACCGAAGCTGATAAAGTGTGGTCAGTGCTTCAATGCTGGGGATGTTGGCCTGGTCGAGGACGCTAATACTGGTGCGTCTGTCCTCCCAGGAGATTTGTAGGATCTTGTGGAGACATCGTTGGTGGTATTTCTCCAGCGACTTGAGGTGTCTACTGTACATGGTCCTTGTTTCTGAGCCATACAGGAGGGCAGGTATTACTACGGTCCTGTAGACCATGAGCTTGGTGGTAGATTTGAGGGCCTGGCCTTCGAACACTCTTTTCCTCAGGTGGCCGAAGGCTGCACTGGAGGCGGTGTTAAATCTCGTCGTCAGTGTCTGCTCTTGTTAATAAGAGGCTCCCACATGGGAATGTGGGGATGGACAACGTGGGATCGTGGGGATCGACGTATGGACAACGTGGAAACCTAACACCATGTTTAAGAGTCCCTGAATCAATCTATTGAGAAATCCCCACAGGTGGAGTTTCTGTGCAGCGGTTATGGAGCGCACACTCTTCCCATCAGGACACACCCCCTTACCTAAATCCAGAGATTTCAGCCAAATGTCAGAGCCACAGCCAAGGTTCCCAGAGATGCGGCAAGCTGGAACTACACAGCTCACTACAGAGGCACCAATGAGCTTCCCACTGCTTGCCAAGCCAGGGCAACTCTACCTAGGGATGGATAGGGTTATGTGGCCCTTGGCTGCACTATCGGAGATGCCGTCTTTCGGATGAGACGTTAAACCAAGGCTCCGTCTGCTCTCTGAGATGGACGTAAAAGATCCCACCGCACTATTTCGAAGAAGAGCAGGATAGTTATCCTCAGTGTGCTGACCAATATTTATCCCTCAATCAACATAACAAAAAACAGATTATCTGGTCATTATCACGTTGCTCTTTGTGGAAGATTGCTTGTGTGCAAATCGGCTGCCGTGTTTCCTACATTACAACAGTGATTACACTTTCAAAAAGCACTTCATTGGCTGTGAAGCGCTTTGAGACGTCCGGTGGTCGTGAAAGGCGCTATATAAATCCAAGTCTTTCTTTTGGTAGGAAGAATCCTTTCTGCCAGTGACAAGGCCCCATTAATGAATCAAGTGGCTGGTTATTAATCAGCAGTGTTTTGGTGTACTGTCGATCTGTTTCGCTCGTGTATCAGATAATCAAATCTGTCACAGAGGACTGCTTGCTTCTGAATATTCATTGCCAGTGTCACCTTGATCCAAAAAAGGGCAGCTTACTTTCTCCCCCTAAAAGCCAAGTTGGTCATTAGACAACTGCCATGCATGGCTTGGACAGTACACAACCCAAAATCCTCACAAACACCATAATGAGCAGCACAACGCACTTTAAAATGTCTAAGTATGTTGTCACCATCCTCTTAATCACATCATTGACACACAGTAAACCTCACTGAACAGGGAATCCATCAGATAGAGCTGTAGAGTGTTTGATGGGACAGTGTAGAGGGAGCTTTACTCTGTATCTAACCCGTGCTGTACCTGCCCTGGAAGTGTTTGATGGGACAGTGTAGAGGGAGCTTTACTCTGTATCTAACCCCCTGTACCTGCCCTGGGAGTGTTTGATGGGACAGTGTAGAGGGAGCTTTACTCTGTATCTAACCCCCTGTACCTGCCCTGGGAGTGTTTGATGGGACAGTGTAGAGGGAGCTTTACTCTGTATCCAACCCTGTGCTGTACCTGCCCTGGGAGTGTTGCCAGTGTAGAGGGAGCTTTACTCTGTATCTAACCCTGTGCTGTACCTACCCTGGGAGTGTTTGATGGGACAGTGTAGAGGGAGCTTTACTCAGCATGTAACTGTCATGTGTTCGGTGGTAACGCAGAATGCCTGAAGTGGAAAGTCTTCAATTTCCCTTACCTTGACAAAATTAACACAAAAAAAGAAGAAAAAAATAGGGATATAAAAGAGCCGTTCGTTAATCCAATGGATAGGAAATGTTACCAGTGTCCTGTCCATGGAAGGATAGGTGTTGCCCCGGCCCCTTGGTTCTTTATATGGTGAGGATAGGCTCAGCAGGAAGCTGGGGGCGCTGTGAGGATGGCCATGTGATGTTAATGCGATATTGTTCTGTTCTTTTTGTTATCCATTTTACTTGATCTCTTTTTACACTGAGTGATCTACACTTGGAATGGCTCTGGGTCGGTGCCAACTTTATAAATGTAATTTCTTTCTTACTGGGAAAAGAACTCCAGTAGTGACTTATCACAACCTCAGGATGTTACAAAGCCATTAACAACCAATGGATTACTTTTGAAGTGTCATCGTAATCATCATCATAGGCAGTTCCTCGAAACGCGGATGACTTGCTTCCACGCCGAAAGGGGATGAGTTCACAGGTGTTTCAATGGAGGACCTAAAGTTCCAGATCCCGAACTACATCCTGAAGAGTGGAAGATGCCCGTGTGGATTTTTTTAACGTGCCACCACACGGGCTTGACAGAGCTAGGTCTTAGTCCAGTGGCAAGGATTAACCAAGATGACTGGAGATCAGCTCCATTGCATGGTCCTAGTGCGCACACATATCGCCGTGTGGGCTGGCCCGTGCTGCCCCTAGGTCCTCGCCTCTTCAGGGCCTTGATCTCTCGCCTCTCCTGGGCCCTGATCAAATCCCTCTATGAACTCTTGCTGCTCCTTCGCCCCGACCTCGCCGCTCCTGCTGTACTTGCCCATACTGCAGCCTGCAGCCTAATGATGAGCGTTCGGTGGCCTGGCCCGGAAATCGGCACGGTCCCAGCCTGTAGACCATCAGCAGGCTGGGGCCATTGGAGGGAGCAGCGGCGGTCCGGCCTGGAAATCGGCACGGTCCCAGCCTGTAGACCATCAGCAGGCCGGGGCCATTGGAGGGAGCAGTATGCGGCGGTCCGGCCTGGAAATCGACACGATCCCAGCCTGTAGACCATCAGCAGGCCGGGGCCATTGGAGGGAGCAGCGGCAGCAGCATGCTACTTCAGGAAGCAGCGTGTGCTGATGCAGGAGGGCGATGGCTGACTGCAGTATGGGCAGGTTTCGAAGTGTAGTCATGTGTTGTTTGGCAAACACAACTCTCAATTTGCACAGCAAGGACCCACCAACAGCAAATTAACAAATGACCAGATTAACTGTTTTTGGTTGTGTTGGTTGAACAAGAAATGTTGGCCAGGACCATGTGATAACCTAGATGGCACCTCTGACAATGCAGCACTTCTTTCTTAGCATCATGCCAACTGCCAAAGGCAATAGCCTCATTTAAGAAAGAGTTGGATGTAACGATGAAGAGACTTTAGAGTTAAGGTGGCTGAATGGCCTTTCTCATCTATATCTAGCTTGTGATCTGTTTCCCTCATTGAAGAGTGTTCTATTTGAGTACAGTCCCGCCCATTCGTACCGTCTGCATTTCTCTCGGGCAGCCGCCTATATTGGGCCAATAACGCCAACCGTTTGCCATAGGAGCTGATTCCAAAGGCACCGCTTATAATGTATTAATCACGCTGACTATTTCGGGCAGTTCAATAAGTACTTACACTGTACTTGGCCATTTAAAAGGCTCTGCTGATTTCAGGCAAGTTCGGGTCTTCCAGCAGATTCAGTCAGCTGTCCTCACCTTGTTAAAGTGCCATTACTGAGTGATGAGATGTTAACAATTAGGAGAGGCAGTTGCAAAGTATAGACTTCCTGTTTTTGAAAAAATATGTTAGTTACTCCATAAAGATCCACCTCCTATAACAGGCAAGTCAAGTTAACACCAACGTGCCCGCTATATGTGGTGGGGTCTGTATACTATGTATCCAGCAGAGGGAGTCTATTGCTGGAGGTAATGCTGTCATTCAATTCCACACACAGTGACGAGAGTGAGAAAAATGAGAGCCGTGTGGGGAGCGTCAGCATTTATAACGGCAGTAACAATTGCAGGGCATGTTTCGGGGGCAGGCAGGACATCGTTCATTGACTGCAGGCTGCTGAGGGTAATGAAAGGACGGAGACTCTCAGTCCTCTTAGTTGTTGGTCAAACTGTTCAAAGTATGATCATTCTGTTCTGTTCCTCCTCCAGAAAAGTAAGGAGACTTTGGACGTGGGGCGGTGCAGCCGATCGTACACTTCCAGCAGCACACTGAGCGTGGATCCGCGCCGAGGTCGCCGCACCTTCTCCGGCACTCTGCAAGTACCACAGTGGAGGACAAGGTCCAGATCACCGGAGCTGGACAGATTCCAGCGGCCAACCACTCTGCCGCTGCTCATCCCTCCCCGTATAGCCATCACGCACCCAGACCAAGAGGAGCCCAGGTAAGCTCGGTGGTTACAGCTTGGAATTAGTGCATGACAACAGGTGGTGCAAATGGGGATTCCTCACTTCCTCCTCAAAAACTGCCAAAAATATACACGTAACAGAAAGATTAAACATCAGGGAGCTATCTGAGTGGAACGTAGTGCTTGAGACGGGTGTTTTAGAATGTATCTGAAGTGCAACTGCATCAAATCTGGGCCAGGATGAGGAAGACCCTCGGGCACGTGGCTGATCCGTGCAGGAAGAAAGTCCCCTCGACTATTTTGTATCCTACTTGACAATGTCTTAGATCAGACTCAACCCTCCTTCCCTCCGTCAGAACCCAAGGGGGAGCAGTGCTGGGGATACTGGGCTAATCCAAGGCAGAACACAGGTCCGTTTATTCATGTTGAGTTGGATACCAGCCTGTGCCTGTGGATGTTTCTTGTAGTTTGTGGAATCTGAAATTAATACAGTCTGGTTCAGAAAATGAATCCAATTTCTGTGGGGCTTAGTGTGAACGCCACTCCTGTGGAACAAGACAAGATATTAGTGTTTTTGAACTGGTGCAACAGTGGGAATGTAATGGTGACTGATTCCAGGATGAGGGAGCAATCTGATGTCAATGCACTTACAGCACCCTGCAGCTTTACAGCAATTATAATTAGTTATCTTACATTTTTTAACATTTAAGCTCATGTTAAGTCCACAGTTTGAATGATTTGGGTAGATTTTCAATGGAAATGTAAATCGGGCTGTTTCTGTAATGGGCGCCTATCTGCAATGCCACGTTTACACCCAGGCAGCAAGCTGCAAACTTCCCCTGAACCCCGTGGTCAAACTCTTGTTTCTGGTCATTTGCATTATGTGTTCCGCATATGATAGAAACATAGAAAATAGGTGCAGGAGTGGGCCATTCGGTCCTTCTAGCCTGCACCGCCATTCAATGAGTTCATGGATATTCTCCAGCACCTAATAGCTCAGTGGGTAAAGGCATTTCCAATATGGTAATTGCCAGGATGATTCCAAATTCCATCCCTAGTTTGTGCGGTTAGTTAATTTCAATCAGGAAGCAGTTGTGGGAGGGGGCGACGTGGGGTTGCTACAATGGGGAAGAGGGAAAAATCAGCCAGGGCCTTTGTTCCTAATCATTATCCAGTCATTCCTGCTGGAAGGACGTGTGTGGATGTCAGGTGAAGATGTGGTCTGGCTCATTCTGATGCTACCCACAACCGAATAGTCTGATGACACACCTGGGCTCACATGTGCAGAATGGCTACTTTGGGGAAGGTATCAGAGGGCAGCAGTCGCCTGTGTAACCGCTCTTTCAGAAAAGGATGTGACAATATTTCATTAGTTTTTGGTTCCACTTAATTAATTGAATACAGCATCGCAGCGCTGTACCTAACGCACCTTGTTGGTTGAGCGCAGCGCTGTACCTAACACACCTTGTTGGTTGGTTTATTTGGACTACTCTTGGTGACATGGAGGGGCGTGGGTTGTTCTATGTCATGCGATGCTGAGGTTGAGACTGAGGTGAACTGAGGTAACAGTGATAGTAAAGGTGATGAGGGGGTGCACTATGTATAGACGGAATATTACATTTGGGGGGGGAATGTAACCTACGAATATTCTAGGATACGGTACCAGTGTGGTTATATTGCTGGACTAGTAATCCAGAGGCCTGGACTAATGATCTGGGGACATGAGTTCAAATCCCACCATGGCAGCTGGGGAATTTAAATTCAGTTAATTAAATTAAAAAAAAATCTGGAATAGAAAGCTAGTACAGGTTGAACCTCCCTTATCCGGGACTCCCTTATCCGGCACCACCCCTCGTTCGGGACCATTCCCAGGTGGCGCATGCGCACAACGTGGCCGGTCAAAATCCTTAAAAAATATCAATGTAAAACAAAAACTTGGCCATTTACACTTGCAGGGCACATTTCAATCTCAACAGACCCACAATAAATTTACCCAACTTTGGAGCCGACACCTGGGGGCCCGACGATACCTCAGGGCCCCGCCAACACCTCGGGGCCTCGCCAACACCTCGGGGTCCCACCGACACCTCAGAGCCCGCCGACACCTCGGGGTCCTGCTGACACCTCGGTGCTCGCTGACATCTCGGGGCCCGCCGACACCGGGGCCCCCCAGGACCACTGATACCTCGAGGCCCCCCAGGACCGCTGACACCTCGGGGACCTGCCTACACCTCGGAGCCCCACCGACACCTCAGGGCCTGCCGACACCTCGGGGTCCTGCTGACACCTCGGTGCTCGTTGACACCTCGGGGACCCGCCTACACCTCGGGGCCCCCCAGGACCGCTGACACCTCGGGGCCCCCCAGGACTGCTGACACCTCGGGGCCCCCCATGATTGCTGACACCTCGGGGTTCGGCGACTCCATTGACTCACCTTCATTTTGCGCGGTGCTGGTTCCTCGACCAGCAGTGGATGTGTGAGGTGTCGATCAGCATCGTCCCCCTGCGCTGTGCCCAGGGCTGGTGTAAGGGGACAAGGAACTGCTGCTCCAACACGAACTCCAGTTGCTGCTGGTCCCACTCCCAGAGTTGTTCCTGGAGTCTCCCCACACTGGCATAGGGACAAATCAAACAGGAAGATTCACTCACACCCTGTCTAACCCATTGTGCTCAGTAGAGCCAAGTGTGAACAATGTGTGTGAGCACAGCGGTGCCAGCGGGCTGACGGACCCGAAGTGGCTTGAGGCTGGGAGTGGGTTGCAAACACGTGACCTCCCCTAATCCGGCAAATCACTTATTCAGCACTGGCCAGGTCCCGAGGGTGCCGGATAAGGGAAGTTCAACAGCAGTGTGATAATGGTGACCATGAAACTGGTCATAAAAACCCATCGGGTTCACTAATGTCCTTTAGGGAAGGAAATCTGCTGTCCTTACCCTGTCTGTCCTATACGTGACTCCAGACTCACAGCAATGTGGTTGACGCTTTACTTCCCTCTGAAATGGCCCAGCGAGACACTCAGTTGTATAAGGCGGCTCACCACCCATCACCTTCTCTAGGGCAATTGGGGATGGGCAATAAATGCCGGCCTTCCTAGCGATGCCCACATCCCAGGAACAAATTTTTAAAAATCCCCCCCCGCCCCAGTGCTTATACCGATGGTTGGGTTGGCAGTGGGTGGAAGGGAGAATGAGTTTCCAATTTAGAATTAAAGATTTAAAGAGATATTTCAGGTTAGTTATAAAATGTCTTCATGATTTCTAAACAATCTGAATGATTTACTTAAGGGGTTTGAATGTTACTGAAGGAATGCATTCTTGCTGGATATGTAGCTGCTTTCCATGAATTCTCACAAATACCACCATGTGGCAGCAGTGAGCTGCTAATATGCCTGCGTGTCAGAGTAGTTTATGTGGGTAGAAAGCTTGTTGTCTGATAGGTAACCTCTCTCTTATCTGTAGCCTTCCAAATCACGCTGTCTTAGCTTTTCTTGTCCCTCTCTTATCAATACCACGGTGGTCAGTGTGTCTCTAAGCTTTCCTCTCGCTGTAAATTCTCCATCCTACAAGCTCTGCCTCCTCCCTGCATTATCACTGTATTGAAGCTCAGACTGTATTACACTGACTCCTACTCAAATCATTCTAACCCAGGCTGTGGAACTCCCCACCTGCTTTGTTGCCCCTTCCACCTACAATCTACTTTTAAAACTCAAGCTGAACAGCACTCAGCTGGTCGCTACTTCCTGATTTATCTCATCTCTTTTACTCTTTTCACCTTTGCTGGCATCCTGCACAGCGGTATAGCCTCTCATCGACAATCTTTACAATTTCTCTAGAAGTCAGGAGGGTGTCCTGAATACATTTACGCTATCACTGCACAGTGACCAGAAGATTGTCCTCGCTAGCGCTAGCTTTGATTCTAGAGCGACTGGCTCCAAAGTATTTTCTGCTGCTTGACCTATTTGTTTGCTATGGTGATGGGCACCAAGGATTTAATTGCTGTCCGTTGTTGGTTGGAACTGGTTATTCAGAGTGAGAGCTCTGATCTCAGTTGCCTTATAATTGAGTATAGGTGTTTGGGCAGGGGTTTGGAAGATCAGAGAAGCGGGTAGGTCTCGAACAGTTGTGGTAACACCACCCCCCCCCACCTCCCAGTTAATTGCGGCCGCGGGGAACTTGCAACTCAATGTGTCTCTGCCGCTGTAATCAGGGCCTGCTTGAAATGGGAGGGAATCGGTGCTTTCCCTCCTTTTCTTGCTTTCCAGCCAAAGAAGGGCTGGGAATGTTATAAGAGACAAGATTATAAATGAAAAGATCTGAGTAAAATAGAATGAATGAAGCTGTGGATTTCCTTCTCTCCCCGTGGGGAAGTGCGTGGCCTCCACTTGGGAACCGGCAGCCCGCAGTGGCATGATTGACGTTAAGAGCTCACTATGTGGGGAATTGCAACCCAGGTGAGTGTCCAATCAACTCTGTGTTGCACCAATCCTGACAATGGCCCCCAAGGAAGATGTTGGTGAGGAATGTGGCTCTTACAAACTGAGTTAATAACACTGGTCCAGGGATTGCATTGTTCATTGAACCGAACTCGGCTCACTGCAGAATTCAATTATGTAACTTAATGTAACTTAGAGTATCATTTGTGAAATACAGTCATCCCAGCACATTGACTGGCAGCTGAGCCGGAATAACTTGCTGCTCACTGAAAGCAGGACGGGGTTGCCAAAGGACATGGCTTTGTTCCACCTCCAATTTGCTCAGCTTTCCCCCCTCCAATCCCTCACTCAGTAGCCACTCTCATGTGTGAACCTAGAGACTGAGTGTCGGCACCCGTCAATTGGGCAGTCTTCCCATCTGAGCCTGATCCTCACCCAGTGTCCCCACTTACACACTTCCCAGCAGGAGTAATTGGTCATTGATCCAGTGCAGGAATCCATTCCGATTGTCTCTCCTCTCTAGCCCAGGAATGCTGAGGTCAGTTGTAGCCTCAACTTCTGCCCTGTGTGAGGGTCGAGCTCCTCAGCACAGACTGGGGACTGAACCTGGGATCTCCTGCCCTATGTAGGCAATACCTTCACACAGCATTGGTGGCCACTAAAGGTTGCAAAGTCAGAGTCTCGAATCAGATGGTGAGTGCCTTTTGTCCCAGTAGGGAAGTCGTTGCCACAGAGGGCGTGTGGGGTCAGTCCAGAGTGAGGGCTGATAGTTGGTGAGGTGAGTATCTGTACTAGATTAATTCCACAGTGAAAGGTTGTTACAGGCTGCGCCCTGGAATTAAACCTAGAGATAGTCCTGCAGCTTAAGTGGGCTTTCAGACTGAATCCAAACTGCATCATCACTATCGTGACAGTTTACGGTGAAATTGGAGTGGTACAGCTAATCTAATCTCCCACGGGAGGATGGCAGAACCAGGGAAAGCATCACAATCCTGGAATTTAATTCCTCGCATTTAATGGGATATTCCATTGGGACCCAACAGCAACAATGAATTGACAGAATACTAAAGGGCTGGCGCATTGTGTGAGTCACTCTGGTACTGCTGCAGCCAGGCTGCTTGAGAGGGTATTTTAAATTCCTTTTATTTTCTGCTCGTTGGGGTGAGGGATGTTAGTGTTGGGGAATTAAACACTTTGGGATCATTTTGCCTTTGGAGAACAATATAAAATCGGCGATATCGGATCAGCTGATGGAACTGAAAATCGGGAGCGATGTGTAATGGACGGTTTATCTGAAATCGAATGTTTTACACTATTGCCAGAGCTAAAATGACCCCCCTTGTTGTTTCATGCATTCACTTGCTGCTTTACATTGCTTTAGCTCCGTAGCACTGTCACTGGCTCCTGACGCAGGGTCACAGAAACAAACTTGGCAGATTCATTAAGATCGGCAGCCAGGAACCTAGGAATGTACAAAAGCAGAAAAGATCATTTTGATCCAATTGGTTGATCCCAGAGGTCAAAAACAAAATACAGATCACTACCGATAGCCATCGATGAACTTTCTCATCAAATAGCGGTCCAACTTTCTCTCAAAATTACTTTATGTTATCAGCCTTTGTCCTTTCAGTGTGCATGCGTGATAGTGAGCGGATGTGAATATGTGCATGTACATGTGTGTGATTGTGAGCGTGCGGGTATATGTGGAGTGAGAGTGAAAGTATGAAAGTGCATGTGTATGTCTGAGTTTTAATGATCATGTTACATTTGCATAAAGGTATTGCATAAAAGTAGCAAAATATATTGTTTTTATTTATACAGAATTTCATTTCGGTGAGGTCTTATGCACTTCAAATTGTTCTTTGTGCAAAAGAATTGAAATAATTTACTGTTTTAATGTTTATGGATGTGTTTTAATTCTCCAGCTCTGTCGCTTTTCAAACTCAATGCGCAGTGTTTGTGTAAAGTGCTGTTTCTGACTATTAATCTGTCAGTCTATTCAGGTTAGGTTTCCCTGTGGTGATTAGAGACAAAGAGAGAGGCAGAGGTTGATGAATGCCTGGTAGCTAAGGGCAGAGATAAGGGGCAGAGAGAACTGTGCAGCACTGTCACTGAGCACACCAGCTCAGCTCCCGAATTTCTTCATTTCCTTTTTAATAAAAGCACAATATTCCACAATTGCTGTTGTTGATGGTACAATTCCAAATATTGTAATCCTGCTGACTTGAAAATGTATAATTTAAATTTAATCTCAAGCAGAGTGTAGTTTTTGTTTGTACTGTGCTAGGTCTGGGATATGTATTGCAAACGGGTGGCCATTGCTAATTTACAGCCTGGATTTCCCTTGCTGATATTGGGCGATGTACCCCAATTTCTGTACGAAAAGGAAAACAATGTGAACACTACAGAAAATATGGTATTAGTTTACACTAAAAGAAGCAACACCTGTGAAAAAAATTACAGAAGTACAATGGCAGATGGATAGAAATCTTAGGAGTTTATGGATCCTTTAGGATCTCCTCATGGAGTTCCAAGGATCCCAGTTTGAAAATCTGTGGTCTAGGCATTGAATGTGTCAGCAGACTATTCGACTGCTTGTGGCATCACAGCCAGGCCCAATCCTGG
Source organism: Pristiophorus japonicus (assembly GCF_044704955.1). Classification (NCBI taxonomy): domain Eukaryota; kingdom Metazoa; phylum Chordata; class Chondrichthyes; family Pristiophoridae; genus Pristiophorus; species Pristiophorus japonicus. Next base: position 1,096,169 of record NC_092000.1, read on the forward strand.
CCTCACTTTATGTGCAATCAGGTGAGGAGAGCCATGTCTTCCCCATTTAGAGGCAGTGAGGTCAAGCGTATCCCCTTCTACTGTCACTTCATCCTCCCCGAGGAGGTGACTGATACGCTCAGGAGGCAAGTTTCAGTAAACCATGTCTGCCCTTAATTCTGGGGCAATGAAGAATATACAATATAAAGAACCCTGTCCCCAGCCCTCAGTAACTCCTATAATATGGTGAAAATGGACCCAAGTATGATGGAAGGTTACGGGCTTAAGATTTAAAATGCTGCTGTATTTCGCCGTGTGCCTTCAGTATTAGCATATAGAAGATAAATGTGCTCTGCTCAAGGTGACCATTCTACTCCTCGTTTCAGAACAATCCCCTGCATTTTTTAATAAACAGAACTTCTTTCATTCTTTAGTTTATGGAGATATCTTGTAACAAATGGAATGCATAACAGTTTGCGACAACCTGGAGCTGCTGGAGGTTCGAAAGCATCTACTCAATCCGCAGTAAATTTGGTTGCATCTCCCTTGGCTGGGTCTTCAGCCCCATAACGTTCTGCACAGGTTGCAAGGTCCGCTCCAGATGTTTCTCACTCCCCATATGGAGCGTGCCCCAACAGTCCAATCACCTGGGTCTTCTCCTCCACTTGTTTCCTGTATTCTGAGCCGGTCTTTGCGATAAGTGTTGCTGGCACCACATTTGCTGCAAGTGCTAATTAACTTCCTTCCAGTAAATATGTTGGTATCGTGACCATGGGCAAACCCAAAATATCTTCCTGTAGGGTGAAGAACAAAGTGTTCTTTCTGCTGCAAAACAATGTCTTTTGTAAAAGCATGAAAAGAATCATCAGAGACGCAGGTTGTTCTAGGAGAGCAATAAGGGAAGACTGAATTTTGTGGCTAGAATCCACCCCCCCCCCCCCCCCTCACTTTGCTGGAGTACGGTTCTGACCATCTGGTGTCTTGGTGAAGCAGCTACTCAATGTGAGCCCATTGAGTGAGTGTAGGCGGCTGCCACTGGATAGCGATGCTTTAGGGCCTTCCCCTTCACGTGGTAACCATGTGGTGAATTGCAGCTGTCTTACTGTTGTCCAGCTGTGATCTGTGAACTTGGCACTGACCAAAAGTGGAATTGGAATTTGTCTGGTTGTTATGGCTCAGTACCAAACCAGCCAGTGCACTTCCCTCCCCATTCAGCCATCTGTTCTTTAGCTAACTGGACTGTTTTCCAGTGCTGATGCAGTGTGATGGGCAATGACACCTGATACTCTTACATGTGAGGCAAACAAGATTCCAGCAAAGCTATGGTCATTGGTCCTCTAGAATCCGGTTTGGGTGGAAACTGAATGGGTCCTGAAGCAGGCCAGAGTTAGAATATATCCATGCGTTTCAGTAGGTTTTATAACCACCTTCACTTTATTCTTCTGCTGTTAAAATGGTTTCAGTACATTGCCGTGCTGTAATACCCTCCTTCCTCGCTATCTGTTTAGAAATGATTTCATTTCAGTTAAATTCATTCAGCTGAGAATGAAAACAGTGCCATGTCTTGATAACGTTAGGTACTCCTCTCTCCCTGTACTTTATTTCAATGGATTAAAATAGTAGCTTTCTTCTTTCTGCTTCCTATCCAGTAACATTAAGCCTTCCCCTACAGCAAGATTATTTTCTAGGAAACATCACACTTTGTAAACCTCCCAGTGCCCTCTGTCGCTAGAACCTCACACCCAACAGCCTTATTCAATCTACACCACAACAATAACATGGCATCCAGTCGGGATCCACAAGGTATGCACTGAAACCCAGTCACTTCAGTAAGATGCTGAACAATAGAGGCCGAGTGGAGAGAGCTCGTGTTCAGAAAATAAAGGAACGAAAAGCTGAGAACATAAACCGACAATTCCAGGTAATTCTTGATGTTTATAATCAATGGAATTCTCCACAGCCAGGATTCTACTAACCACAGTAATTAGATATTTTTAATATTCCATACATAATAATCCTTTTTGAACTTACAAATCTGATTAGAAAGCAATAGGTACATCATCACTTGTTAGCTGACCACTGTGTGTCTGGAGCCCCAGAGATTGTAAGGTCAGGATAAGGAATACTAACACATTATACAGCAGGTGCTGCCCACAAAAATGATGCTACATGTTAAAAAGAAAGAAAAACTTGCATTTATATAGTGCCTTTCACAAAGCTTTGTACCAATGAAGTACTTTTGAAGTGTAGTCACTGTAGGAAATGCAGCAGCCAATTTGTGCATAGCAAGCTCCCACAAACAGCAATGTGATAATGACCGAATAATATGTTCTAGTGATGTTGATTGCGGGATAAATATTGGCCTGGACACTGGGGAGAACACTCCTGCTCTTGCAAAAAATTTGCAAAAGGACATAGACAGGCTAAGTGAGTGGGCAAAAATTTGGCAGATGGAGTATAATGTTGGAAAGTGTGAGGTCATGCACTTTGGCAGAAAAAACCAAAGAGCAAATTATTATTTAAATGGAGAAAGATTGCAAAGTGCCGCAGTACAGCGGGACCTGGGGGTACTTATGCATGAAACACAAAAGGATAGTATGCAGGTACAGCAAGTCATCAGGAAGATCAATGGTACCTTGGCCTTTATTGCAAAGGGGATGGAATATAAAAGCAGGGAAGTCTTGCTACAGCTGTACAAGGTTTTAGTGAGGCCACACCTGGAATAATGCGTGCAGTTTTGGTTTCCATATTTACGAAAGGATATACTTCCGTTGGAGGCAGTTCAGAGAAGGTTAAGTAGGTTGATTCCGGGGATGAGGGGGTTAACTTATGAGGAAAGGTTGAGTAGGTTGGGCCTCTACTCATTGGAATTCAGAAGAATGAGAGGTGATCTTATCGAAACGTATAAGATTATGAGGGGGCCTGACTAGGTGGATGCAAAGAGGATGTTTCCACTGATGGGGGAAACTAGAACTAGAGGGCACGATCTTGGAATAAGGGGCCACCCATTTAAAACTGAGATGAGGAGAAATTTCTTCTCTCAGAGGGTTGTAAATCTGTGGAATTCGCTGCCTCAGAGAGCTGTGGAAGCTGGGACATTGAATAAATTTCAGACAGAAATAGTCAGTTTCTTAAGCGATAAGAGGTTATGGGGAGCAGGTAGGGAAATGGAGCTGAGTCCATGATCAGATCAGCCATGATCTTATTGAACGGTGGAGCAGGCTCGAGGGGCTGTATGGCCTACTCCTGTTCCTATTTCTGATGTTCTTTGAAATAACGTCATGGGATCTTTTACCTCCGGCTCAGAGGGCAGACGGGGCCTCGGTTTAATGTCTCATCAGAAAGTTGGCATCTCTGATGGTGCAGCGCTTCCTCAGTACTGCAGTGGAGTATCAGCCTGTATTATGTACTCAAGTTCCTGGAGTGGACTTGAACCCACGACCTTCTGACACAGAGGCGAGAGTGCTACCCACTGAACCATGGCTATCATCAATCAGTTTTGAAGAAAAGCTAAAGAAAATAAGCCTGCCAAGTTGGAATAAAGAAAATTAATGAGGCGGGGGGGGACCTGATCCAGATTTTTAAAATCTTAATGTTGCAGCATTAATATGGTGGGGCTGGAATCCCTCAAATGCTCAGCTAGCAAAGGCACTGGGCAACTGAACTATTTAGATCATGAAGGACCCAGGTCCAGTTTTTGGACAATGCTAAATAAGTTGGCTGCAGTGTACACCATCAACAAGATGCACTGCAGCAACTCGCCAAGTCTCTTCGACAGCACCTCCCGAACTCGCAGCCTCCACCACCGAGAAGGACAAGGGTAGCAGGTGCATAGGAACATCACAACCTCCTTAGAGCAGAGAACGTTCAGAGCAGATTTGATAGAGGCATTCAAAATCATGAAAGGTTTTGATAGAGTAAATAAGGAGAAACTATTTCCAGTGGCAGATGGGTCGGTAATCAGAGGACACAGATTTAAGATGATTGGCAAATGAACCAGAGGGGAGATGAGGAAACAATTTTTACGCAGCGAGTTGTTGTGATCTGGAATGCACTGCTTGAAAGGGCGGTGGAAGCAGATTCAATTCTAACTTTCAAAAGAGAATTGAATAAATACTTGAAAGGAAAAATAAAGGGTTATGGGGAAAGAGCGAGGGGAGTGGAACTAATTGGATAGCTCTACCAAAGAGCTGGCACAGACACGATGGGCTGAATGGCCTCCTTCTGTGCTATAACATTCTATGATTCCAAATTCTTCTCGGCCTTTTGGCTAAGATCAAGTGTAGTATCTGTTCTTATCAGTTTAATATCCCCTATGGGGATCAAATATTAAATTGTTTTTTTGGAACAGGGAGATGGAACAGGGGCTTGCTCCGTCCACTCCACGCACCGACCTGGTATTGCAGTGTTTCCAGGAACGGTACAGCTTCCCCTCTCGGCCTTTTGTAAATAGCGCAAAGTGATCTTTGGCGCTGGAGTTGATCTGACAAGAATGGAAAAAATAAATAAATAAATAAATGCCGGCCTTGCCAGCAACAGTTGCTTTGTATGCACCTGGCTAAGGAAGGAAAAATTCAGCTAGGGTTCATTGCTCCTAATCACTATTCACTGAGTTCATTTGGAAGTATGTGTGAGAGGGCAGGATTTCCCACAACTCTGATGCTCTCGCAACAAATTAACATTCTGCCAACACTCATTTCCAGGTTCCCCGATGAAGAATGGCCACTTGGGGAGGTAGACACAGAGTCCAGTGCATGTGGAACTGTGCCACTGTTCGAGGCAGTGTCTTCAAGAAAGGAGAGAAGAACGTTTGAAAAAAATATTTTTGACACTTATTTTGATGTTAATTGATTATATTTTTTCTTCATGCAAATCCTCTGCAGGTATTTATTTCATTACTAGAAAAAACAGCATTAAAAAGGCTATTCGGTAATTTTAGTAGCCTAAGGTACTTTATTTGCATGGTATTAATTAAACTAATGAACACAGCAGTACAGGAGACAAATGCATCGCTTAATTCACAAACAGATTAAACAGTTTTCAGCACATAACAACACAGCTTCATTCAAATTCAATTCATGACTAGAGTGTTTAATTTTCTCTTTGTCATTTTAGTGAATCCATAATGTTATGGATTGAAATTGAGAGACTCGTCAGTGAGGACTGAACTGACTCAAAGCACTGACGTTGCTGAGTGCGTATGTTGGCTACCAAAATCGTTACGAATGGAGAAAAAGGCTGTTAGGTCCAACTAGCCCTTTTCCTATTCAATTTTCTTCCCCTCCTCTCCTGAAGGTGTTGACTCTCCCTGGGGTACAGTTCCCTTCCTCCCCTGAAAGTATTGACTCTGCCTGGGGTACAGTTACCCTCCTCCCCTGAAGGTGCTGACTTCCCCTGGGGTACAGTTCCCCTCCTCCCCTGAAGGTGCTGACTCTCCCTGGGGTACAGTCCCTCTCCTCTCCTGAAGGTGTTGACTCTCCCTGGGTACAGTTCCCCTCCTCCCCTGAAGGCACTGACTCTCCCTGGGGTACAGTCCCTCTCCTCTCCTGAAGGTGTTGACTCTCCCTGGGTACAGTTCCCCTCCTTCGCTGGAGGTACTGACTCTCCCTGGGGTACAGTCCCTTTCCTCTCCTGAAGGTGTTGACTCTCCCTGGGTACAGTTCCTCTCCTCCCCTGAAGGTACTGACTCTCCCTGGGGTACAGTCCCTCTCCTCTCCTGAAGGTGTTGACTCTCCCTGGGTACCGCTCCCCTCCTCCCCTGAAGCTGCTGACTCTCCCTGGGGTACAGTTCCCCTCCTCTTAGGTTCTACACATGCTGTTTACCTTCTGGTACCTTGTCCAAGTGGCCATTCTTCATGTGCGAGCCTAGACAAATGAATGTCAGCAGGATATTCAGTCACAGAGGGTGTCAGAGCCAAACCTGAATCTGATCTCACCCAATGTCCACCATGTAGTGGGAGTCACTGGATAATGATCCGGATCAGGAACCCTGGTGGATTTCCCTCTCTATACTCCAGTGCAGGCTGAGGCCAGCAAATTGAAGATTTCTCAAACTTACAATCTTTAGGGCTAGAAATTCGGTTAGCTCCGCCCGTTAGCACCCGACGAGGCGCTAAGCACCGAGCGCCCGAACTTCAGTGAAGGTTTAGCGGCGATGCTGACAGTTTGCACTGTGCTCGCTAGCCCCGCCCATTTGGTGATGTCACCAAGTGTGTAACCCCCCGTAGCGGCGCATTTGCAAAATTCAGTCTTTCGCCTGCCGTGGTGCCTGGCGCTGAGACCGACAGGAGAAAGCAGTCGGTCCAGTGACGATCCCGGGGCAATACCACCCGCAATGCAAGGTGAGTGCCGAAATTTCACTTTTTCAACATTTATTTATTGTTGCAGTAGTGGGGAAGTGTGGGTGAGGCTTATTGAATTTTTCAACAGGATTTTGTTTTTCATCTTTAGGATGCTGACATCCTAGCACCAAAAATTGAGTAGACCTCCTGCGCTATCACTCCGTTGGTGTCTGAAGAGGAGTGTGGGATGTTTCCCTTAGCATTCCACTCTGTTGGGGCGATACAACTGAATATCCCACTTTGAGGCGGTAAACATTGCCCGGCGCTAAAGGTAGCGCCCTGCCGGCGGGCAATACCAAATTTCTAGCCCTTAGTTTATTGAATTTTTAAGAACCTTCTTGAGATGTAAGATGGGAAAGACTGTAGTAACACAAAAATTACCAGGAAGTCGAGTCAGTGGACCACTGGATTGAAGAGGAATACACCAAAGACAGGCAGTGAACTCTGGAGAGAAAAACGTAATCGAGAGGACAGGCTAAAAATATCAAAAAGGAACAGGATACACTGGAAGAGGAAGATACAGGAGGAGTAACCACAATGGAGAGAAGTGAGATACTATGAACATTCATGAAGAACCCCAACAGTCAGGCCAGAGACCTGTAAAACATCACCTGTCATGTCCCGCTGGAGAACCTGCAAGTGTGGCATGAGTGTTGGTGTGTGACAGGGACTGATGACAGATGGGACATCGCCCTGACTTGCTACACAGGAGAAAGACGGGTTGAGTGTGAAGAGGAAGAGCAAGGGAGGAAGCAAATAACTGAAATGCCAAGTCACCATGTACAAACCTTGTACTATCTCCTACTCTAACCCATTCTTTCCCAGGACCTCTAAACTGTGAAATCCTCCCCTCCCGCAAACTGTGGGACTCCTCCCCTCCCTCAGTCTTCCCTCAAACTGTGGGACTCCTCCCCTCCCTCAGTCTTCCCTCAGACGGTGGGACTCCTCCCCTCCCTCAAACTGTGGGACTCCTCCCCTCCCTCAGTCTTCCCTCAGTCGGTGGAACTCCTCCTCCCTCAGTCTTCCCTTTCTCCTGTGTGTCTACGCTTGATGATCCGAATCACTGCATCCTGATCTACTAGACCTTCTCTCCCAATGTATGACTGTCATTGTTATTTCGGACTGCACAGCCCAGTTTGTCAGAGGGTCACTTGAAAGTGGCCTCCTTCTGTGACGTACATTTCTATGATTTCTATGCTTTAAATATAAAGACACGAAAAAGGGTGTTTCAAAAAAGTATTTTCTCATTTTCTCGTGTCCTTCAATATGGAGAAAGAGAGAATTCCAAGGAGGGAGTCTCCCATCCCTCCCCTGGAATGGGAATAGCAGAGCGCCCCCACCTGTGGTGTTGTGCACCAAGGGTCCTTCACCTGGCTTGTTCATCAAAATAAATGGATTATTAAGGAACCGATAGACTGGGAGGGAACAGGCAGAGACACGCGGAAATAGATAGAGGTAGGCAGATGAAGAGATAGACAGAGAGTGGTGATGGAGAAATGCCAGAAGCTGCTCGCTGAGATATTGCTGTGAATCAGACTGTGGTTTGTGTGTCTCGGTGCCAGAGAGCGCTCGCGAGTATTTCTTAGCATAAAATAAGAAGCTGGCGTTCAGTGAAAGAGGGGGAGAGAAGCAGAGAGGCTGCAAGGGGAGGACTGAGAACAGACAGAGCTTTGGCGAGAGGCTGGGCAATACTCCGGCACCGCCACTTGCAGAAGCAGCGGACCGACCTGCGGCAGCAGCCAACACCAGCAGCAACTGCATCTGTAAGTTTGCTGGAAATACGTGGGACGGGGAGAGACGGATTTTGTAAAAGCGAAATAAAAATAGAAGCGGAGCGAGAGAGGACTGCCGAGTGTGGAAGGACGGCGCGGGTGAGGAGCAGGGAGAAGTTTATTGGCGACTGAGAGAGACGGGCACCGGTTGCAGCCCCGAATCCCAGGCTCTGAGCCAGTGTGAGCATGGCACAGGCACCGAGAGGCGACTGAACAGGGATCGGCGGGGCAGCGGTCCGCAGGTAGCAGGGGCAGTCAAAAATAGAAACACACACAAACACAAGGGGAATGGAAGAGGCAACTGAGAGGACTTGACCAACAGTGGGCTCCTTTTGACACACAACTGCTGAACAAGCCGCAGATAAACCCGGGCAGGAGGACAGGTCCTCGCACCGACCGGGAGAAGAGGGGGAAGACAGTCTGAATGAAGAAAGCGCGTGTGGAGGCACTGAGACCATCCAACTCATTGGCAGAGAGGACATAGCCCCGAGTGGATCACACTGGAGAAGGCTGAGAGCACCACCACTGAGAAGTGATTCTCCCGGTAGGTGGGGTCGCTGTGCTATTGCCAAGTCCAGGCAGGGTTGGGAGAGAGAGTCCCTTCCTCAGGATTCCCTACCTTTCTCCATATTGAAGGACACAGAAGGAAATGAGGTGGTGGCTATGAAGAGCTCAGCCCTGCACCCTCGGCATTGAGCTGACATGAAGCCTCCTCCTCAGTGATCGCCAGCTGGGATATTGCACCCCCCCCCCCCCCCCGAGCCCAGTGGCTGGAGTTGTGCTGGGGTCGTTGGGAAGGTCCTCACATTGCAGCCAGTGCCCGCTCAGCCCTCCCTGGACGATGGAGCCCCCTCCCTGCTCCAAGAAGAGCCTGTCCCTGTCCCTGCCCGTGCCCAGAGAGGGCCAGAACACCCTCAAACCCCCGCAGCACCTGTGGAGGCAGCCTCGGACACCCATCAAGATCAAGCACCGCGGATACTCGGACACCGACCGCTATGTGCACCGCCCGATGGAGCGCTCCAATGCCGTGGACTCAAGTGACAGACCCGGCCTCAATAAATCCCGCATGTCCTGGCCATCCTCCTTCCAAGGAACTTCCAGGCGGTAGGAATTGCCTCGATTTAATTACTCAATAATGTTACAAATAATTCATTAAAAGAAACCAGAGTGTCGTTTGCGCTCACTGAATGGGCACCGGTGGTGTGGAGAGTTGCAGGAGAGGTCTTAGTGATCCCAAGGGTTTGGTATTGAGGAGTTTCCCATCAACCTGCCCGCTGTGGGAGTGAGAGGATCCACCCTGTGCGGCTCACACCTCGGAACTGGCTCTGAACACACTGCAAACAGGCACATCTTTAAAGCTCTTACAAGTTTTTTATTAACCGTTTTTTAAATGTTGGGTTCTTCGAATATGTGGGTCTTGTAGGTGATGTCTGCCTGAGGGACAGTGTATGTGCGGAGGGAGAAGTGTCTGGGCAGTGGGGACAGTGTCTGGATAGTGGGGACAGTGTCTGAGCAGTGTCTGGGTAGTGGGGGCAATCTCTGTTCAGTAGGGCAGTGTGTGAAGAGTTGTAGCTATTTCCACTTGTTTATGGAAACGATTTGATAATATTCACGTATGAAAGTGCCGTTGTCATGATGTGCCATAAAATCCCAGTAACAAATGATCTTCCCTACACAGCACTGAGTGCCCACGTCTCCAAAACACACATACCAAATCTACCTACTACTAATTGTGCTTAAAAAAAAACTAATCACTCTTTTTACGAGCGTTTTGTCCTCCTCCCCTGAAGGTGCTGACTTGTGCTGTGGCACAGGACACCCCTGGTTCTAAGTGCCCATTCGTCATGTGTGAGTCATCTGATATCCACTTTCTCGTGTGTGTGGTCTCAGTTAATTTTTTAGGCAGTTCTCACAATCTTCACTATCTGAATATTTAAACAGTCATCTTTCTATTATAAAGTCCTATGTCAACATTACCGATGGGCTTTTCAATATTAACTGCATCAGCACCTGGTGATACCGATCCTGTCACGGCTTGAATACAATGAATATGAGAGCCGGTTCCACACTGGCTACCAGGTTAAGGAGCAGATTTGTCAACTTTCGTCTGAATATTTTTCATCCTATTTTTTCTCATTAACTGAAATTTCTAATTTCCAAAATAAGGACGTAAATAAAAAAAATACATATCACACAATAACATGATTTAATTGAGCGCTGAATTGTATGTTGTGTCTTTTAATGATTCATTAAAGTTTTTACTCAAAGGCCTCAGCCTGTCCTAGAGGGCGATGGGGGTCGTGAACTCAGGGTGGTAGAGGCAGAAATCCTCATAGCATTTAAAAAGTACTTGGATGTGCACTTGAAGTGCCGTTACCTACAAGGCTACAGACCAAGAGCTGGAAAGTGGGATTAGGCTGGATAGCTCTTTGTCGGCTGGCATGGACACGATGGGCCGAATGCCTCCTGCGCTATAAATTTCTATGATTTCTATGTCTCAAAAGGCCTGGGCTGTGACTGGATATATTTGCCCCTCACCCCCAGCTGTTGCGAGGGCCTGCGATCACATCGATGCAGTTTGAACACGTGTTGTTTGCTGAATATCCCAGTATGAGGCAAGAGTTTGAAGGGTAGATGGAGTATGCCCTCATCCTGTGAGGATTTGGCAGTTTCTCTGCTTTTACCGAAGGCTTTAAAAAAGATTGGAGGTTGAATTCTGAAAACTTTTATTTCAGGCAAAGTGAATTTATATAAATATATTCCAGTTGTGCTTTTCTGTTACGGGTTCCTTACAGAACAACAGTGAACAGAAAGAGCTATCACCATGTGTGACACTATTGCCAGCACTGGGAATAATGTCAGCTGTTACTGCTTTCATTGACGATGAGAAAAGGAAACATACTGTTTATAGACAATTAATCATTGCATTTCATGATTCAGTTAAAAATCTCCTGAATTGTTTTTGAGATTTAAACCAATTTTAAACATCTAAAAACTTGCAAATTGCATATATGTTGAACTTTAGGTATTTTATGGGGTAATTGTTGTTTCTTTATTAAAGACTGTTGGCGGAGTCACTACCAGGGAGGACATGTCAGGAAATTACACTCTCCATCCCAAGATTTTCTGTTCATTCATTTTTACAAGCGTAAAATATACATTTAAGTGGCCGAAGGAAAGAGCATAAAGACGGGAACCGGCTGAAGGTGGGGAAAGTGGTGGGTGGGGTGGGCAGGGGGAGGGGGGCAGTTGGTGCCCGATCTCTGGGAATACATGGGAATGGAGTACAATAGTTCAAAAGATGCTAATGGCAATTTGGGTCTCATTCTGCTGGGTCCTTTTCACCCCCAGACCCCGCTTTCCCCAGTAGTGTCAGATTCCAGTAACCCCCAATGCTGGACCTCAGCAACTCCCTCCTCGGATCTCCTCCCTCCCTCCACTCCCCAGATTCTGCAGCCCCATCGACACTCACAAACCTCAAGACCATATTCCCAGTGTCTTATAAACCCTCCGACTGACAACGTGCATTGCTGCGGGAGACCTACTTATTACACTTTAAAATCCTACATTCCTGCTAGTGTGCAGCTCTTTTTACAACTCTGTATTTTCTATATATTCTGGAGGAGTCACTCTATTAAGTCCCTAATACTGGCAGCATTTTGTTTCTGTGAGAAGCTGTGGGTTCAATTGGCATTGCCAAAATATCTCCCCGAGATTCATTTTGGGAACAGGGTGACATAGAGCATGAATTTAGTGGGAATATTTATGCCCCAGCAACTCAGTAATGTTGAAGACACATTATTCTCGCCCAGACTAACATTATTGCCAGCCTCTCTCGTTATTTTTCTGCTGGCCTGGAGTCACTGACAGCTATTGATCCATAGCCGCTGGTTGGCCTTCACAACCCCAACTGACGGGCTGTTCTTTATCTGAGAGATGAAAGCGTGAAGGTCAGCACACTCACTGACACATGAAGCATGGCCCTTTGGGATTGGATACTGGAAATCGCTGGCACCAAAACAGCACCAGTATATGAGCAGATATATGAAGCACAAAGGAATAACGAGGAGATAATCCTCAGACAGCACAGCAAGACTGATTTCAATCCTCAGACAGCACAGCAAGGGCTGATTTCAATCCTCACAGCACAGCAAGGGCTGATTTCAATCCTCAGACTTCACAGCAAGGGCTGATTTCAATCCTCAGACTTCACAGCAAAGGCTGATTTCAATCCTCAGACAGCACAGCAAGAGCTGATTTCAATCCTCACAGCACAGCGAGAGCTGATTTCAATCCTCACAGCACAGCGAGAGCTGATTTCAATCCTCACAGCACAGCGAGAGCTGATTTCAATCCTCACAGCACAGCGAGAGCTGATTTCAATCCTCACAGCACAGCGAGAGCTGATTTCAATCCTCAGACAGCACAGCAAGAGCTGATTTCAATCCTCACAGCACAGCGAGAGCTGATTTCAATCCTCAGACAGCACAGCGAGAGCTGATTTCAATCCTCAGACAGCACAGCGAGAGCTGATTTCAATCCTCAGACAGCACAGCAAGAGCTGATTTCAATCCTCACAGCACAGCGAGAGCTGATTTCAATCCTCAGACAGCACAGCGAGAGCTGATTTCAATCCTCAGACAGCACAGCAAGAGCTGATTTCAATCCTCACAGCATAGCGAGAGCTGATTTCAATCCTCACAGCACAGCGAGAGCTGATTTCAATCCTCACAGCACAGCAAGAGCTGATTTCAATCCTCAGACAGCACAGCGAGAGCTGATTTCAATCCTCACAGCACAGCGAGAGCTGATTTCAATCCTCACAGCACAGCGAGAGCTGATTTCAATCCTCACAGCACAGCAAGGGCTGATTTCAATCCTCACAGCACAGCGAGAGCTGATTTCAATCCTCACAGCACAGCGAGAGCTGATTTCAATCCTCACAGCACAACAAGGGCTGATTTCAATCCTCACAGCACAGCGAGATCTGATTTCAATCCTCACAGCACAGCAAGGGCTGATTTCAATCCTCACAGCACAGCAAGGGCTGATTTCAATCCTCACAGCACAGCAAGGGCTGATTTCAATCCTCACAGCACAACAAGGGCTGATTTCAATCCTCACAGCACAGCGAGAGCTGATTTCAATCCTCACAGCACAGCGAGAGCTGATTTCAATCCTCACAGCACAACAAGGGCTGATTTCAATCCTCACAGCACAGCGAGATCTGATTTCAATCCTCACAGCACAGCAAGGGCTGATTTCAATCCTCACAGCACAGCAAGGGCTGATTTCAATCCTCACAGCACAGCAAGGGCTGATTTCAATCCTCACAGCACAACAAGGGCTGATTTCAATCCTCACAGCACAGCGAGAGCTGATTTCAATCCTCAGACAGCACAGCAAGAGCTGATTTCAATCCTCACAGTAAAGCAAGAGCTGATTTCAATCCTCACAGTAAAGCAAGAGCTGATTTCAATCCTCACAGCTCAGCGAGAGCTGATTTTAATTCTCACAGCATAGCGAGAGCTGATTTCAATCCTCACAGCTCAGCGAGAGCTGATTTTAATTCTCACAGCATAGCGAGAGCTGATTTCAATCCTCAAAGACAGCACAGCAAGGGCTGATTTTTTGGCGGATTTGTCAGTCAGTTAGTTGATTCATATTATGTAGGTAGAAATTATCACCCAATGAGTGTTCTGAAAACAGACAAGCAAGGGCCATTGGATTGTATTTCACTTTGTGACCCTACAGAACAAGAGCTGTTGTTTGAAATGACAGTGCTGTAGATTTCATCATCATTAATAATAATAACATTATTTTATTTATATTGTTTCAGTGTTTAGATCTGTTCTGCTTGTTCTGTATGTTATATTAATATATTGACTATACTTTAAAAGTACGTAAGCCACTTGGGATGCCCTGAGGTCATGCAAGGCGTTGTATAAATGATATATTACACAATATTTACAGCACAGAAACAGACCATTCGACCCAACTGGTCCATGCCGGTGTTTATGTTCCACACCAGCCTCCTCCCACCCCTCTTCATCTAACCCTATCAACGTAACCTTCTGTTCCTTTCTCCCTCATGTGTTCATCTAGCTTCCCCTTAAATGCATCTTTGTTATTTGCCTTAACTTGTGGTAGCAAGTTTCACATTGTAACCACTCTCTGGTGAAAGAAGTTTCTCTTGAATTCCCTATTGGGTTTATTAGTGACTATCTTATATTTATGGCCCTGAGTTCTGGTCTCGCCCGCAAGTGGAAACATCTCTTTGTCTACCCTGTTAAACTTTTTCTTAATCTTAAAGACCTCGATCTGGTCACGCCTTAGTTTTCACTTTTCTAGAGAAAAGAGCCCCAGCCTGTTCAATCTTTCTTGATAGGTGTAACCTCTCAGTTCTGGTAGCATTCTAGTAAATATTTTTTGTACCTCCTCCTGTGCCTCTATATCCTTTTTATAATATGGAGACCAGAACTGTTCACAGTGCTCCAAGTGTGGTCTAATTAAGGTTCGATACAAGTTTAACATCTCAGCTTTTCAATGTTACCCCTCGAGAAATGAACCCCAGTGCTTTGTTCGCTTTATTTTAAGGCCTTATTAACCGGCGTCGTTACGTTTACCCTGCCCATTCCCTCTTTTCCTCTGCCCCATTTAAACACTTATTTCCCAGCACTGATCCATGTGGAACTCCACTTCCCACATTTAACTGAGTAACTACCTTTAACCCCTACTCTCTGTTTTCTGTTTGGTAGCCAGCTTGTTATCCATTCTGCTACATGTCCCCTGACTCCACATGCTCTGACAATGCAAGTCTTTCTGTCTTTAGGTAGCTGTGTTCTATAAGACACTCCAGCCTGGAGGGTCCCTGACAGCAATCCACATTTACCGGAATCAAACAAACTGATCATTTAAGTAGTTTCACTTAATGCACGAGTTTAAGGCAACGAGTGCTCCTGCAGGCAATGATCAGCAAGACCATTTATTGTACAGGTGCAAACAGCCGGATATGGCTGTGCTTTTTATAAAGTCCTGTGCCTAGAATTTTAAACCATGGAACATAATTGATACAATGGGGGAGATTTTGCGGCTTCCCTGACGCACACCATCGGCAGAATCATGTGCGGACTGCAGGCGGACAGTTGGCAGTCTGCCCACCGGATGGCCGGAAGTCCCGGCAAGAGGCTCGCTCCATTTTGAGGGCCTGGCCTCGAGCATTCGAGTGGTGGGCTGCAAAATGGACAACATTCTGTTCCAATCATAATAACAGCAGATGGTCAGCATCTGAAAGGGAAAAGACAGGTTATTGTTTCGGGTAGAGAACCTTCAGTACAGCTGGCTTGAAATGTTAACTTGTCTGTAGTCTTCCAGTTACTGACAGACGGCTGCACGTTTCCGCCATTCATGTTTTCCCATTTAACTGATCACTACTGATACGCAAGTGTTGAGCCTCAAATAGAGCAATCTGGCCAATTGGATGAAAGCACTCAAATTGGGAAACTCAATCAGCAGGGGCATCTGACCCAGGGAACAAGTAGCCCCATTGACTGAGTATCTTCCCCGGGAAACCGGTGGCAGGTCAGCAAGGCCCAGTCCCCCAGGGTCTGACCCAGGGAACAGGTCAGCAAGACCCATTCTCCCAGGGTCTGACCCAGGGAACAGGTCAGCAAGGCCCATTCACCCAGGGTCTGACCCAGGGAACAGGTCAGCAAGGCCCATTCACCCAGGGTCTGACCCAGGGAACAGGTCAGCAAGACCCAGTCCCCCAGGGTCTGACCAGGGAACAGGTCAGCAAGGCCCATTCACCCAGGGTCTGACCCAGGGAACAGGTCAGCAAGGCCCATTCACCCAGGGTCTGACCCAGGGAACAGGTCAGCAAGACCCAGTCCCCCAGGGTCTGACCCAGGGAACAGGTCAGCAAGGCCCATTCACCCAGGGTCTGACCCAGGGAACAGGTCAGCAAGGCCCATTCACCCAGGGTCTGACCCAGGGAACAGGTCAGCAAGGCCCACTCCCCCAGGGTCTGACCCAGGGAACAGGTCAGCAAGACCCAGTCCCCCAGGGTCTGACCCAGGGAACAGGTCAGCAAGGCCCAATCCCCCAGGGTCTGACCCAGGGAACAGGTCAGCAAGGCCCAGTCCCCCAGGGTCTGATCCAGGGAACAGGTCAGCAAGGCCCAGTCCCCCAGGGTCTGACCCAGGGAACAGGTCAGCAAGGCCCATTCTCCCAGGGTCTGACCCAGGGAACAGGTCAGCAAGACCCAGTCCCCCAGGGTCTGACCCAGGGAACAGGTCAGCAAGGCCCAGTCCCCCAGGGTCTGACCCAGGGAACAGGTCAGCAAGGCCCAGTCCCCCAGGGTCTGATCCAGGAAACAGGTCAGCAAGGCCCATTCTCCCAGGGTCTGACCCAGGGAACAGGTCAGCAAGACCCAGTCCCCCAGGGTCTGACGCAGGGAAACTTAAAACATAGAAATTAGGTGCAGAAGTAGGCCATTCGGCTCTTCGAGCCTGCACCTCCGTTCAATAAAATCACGGCTGATCATTCAACCTCAGTACCCCTTTCTTGCTTTCTCTCCATACTCCTTGATCCCTATCTAACTCCTTTTTGAATATATTTAGTGAATTGGCCTCAATAACTTTCTGTGGTAGAGAATTCCACTGGTTAACCACTCTCTGAGTGAAGAAGTTTCTCCTCATCTCAGTCCTAAATGGCTTACCTCTTATTCTTAGACTGTGACCCCTGGTTCTGGAACTTACCAGCAACGGCAACATTCTTCCTGCCTCTAACCTTTCCAATTCTGTCAGAATTTTATATGTTTCTATGAAATCCCCTCTCATTCTTCTAAACTCCAGTGGATACAAGCCCAGTTGATCCAGTCTCTCCTCATATGTCAGTCCTGCCATCCCAGGAATCAATCTGGTGAACCTTCGCTGTACTCCCTCAATAGCAAGAACGTCCTTCCTCAGATTAGGAGACCAAAACTGAGCACAATATTCCAGGTGTGGCCTCATCAAGGCCCTGAACAACTGCAGTAAGACTTCCCTGCTCCTATACTCAAATCCTGTAGCTATGAAGGCCAACATGCCATTTGCCTTCTTCACCGCCTGCTGTACCTGCATGCCAAACTTCAATGACTGATGTACCATGACACCCAGGTCTCGTTGCACCTCCCCTTTTCCTAATCTGTCACCATTCAGATAATATTCTGTCTTCCTGTTTTTGCCACCAAAGTGGATAACTTCACATTTATCCACATTATACTGCATCTGCCATGCATTTGCCCACTCACCTAACCTGTCCAAGTCACCCTGCAGCCTCTGAGCATCCTCCTCACAGCTCACACCGCCACCCAGCTTAGTGTCATCTGCAAACTTGGAGATATTACATTCAATTCCTTCATCTAAATCATTGATGTATATTGTAAATAACTGGGGTCCCAGCACTGAACCCTGCGGCACCCCACTAGTCACAGCCTGCCATTCTGAAAAGGACCCGTTTATCCCGACTCTCTGCTTCCTGTCTGCCAACCAGTTCTCTATCCCCATCAGTACATTACTCCCAATACCATGTGCTTTAATTTTGCGCACTAATCTCTTGTGTGGGACCTTGTCAAAAGCCTTTTGAAAGTCCAAATACACCACATCCACTGGTTCTCCCTTGTCCAATCTACTAGTTACATCCTCAAAAAATTCTAGGAGATTTGTCAAGCATGATTTCCTTTTCATAAAACCATGCTGACTAGGACTGATCCTGTCACTGCTTTCCAAATGCGCTGCTATTTCATCTTTAATAATTGATTCCAACATTTTCCCCACCACCGATGTCAGGTTAACCGGTCTTTAATTCCCTGTTTTCTCTCTCCCTCCTTTTTTAAAAAGTGGTGTTACATTAGCTACCCTCCAGTCCATAGGAACTCATCCAGAGTCGATAGAATGTTGGAAAATGATCACCAATGCATCCACTATTTCTGGGGCCACTTCCTTAAGTACTCTGGAATACAGCCTATCAGGCCCTGGGGATTTATCGGCCTTCAACCCCATCAATTTCCATAACACAATTTCCTGACGAATAAGGATTTCCTTCAGTTCCTCCTTTTCACTAGACCCTCGAACCGCTAGTATTTCCAGAAGTTATTTGTGTCTTCCTTTGTGAAGACAGATCCAAAATATTTGTTCAATTGGTCTGCTATTTCTTTGTTGCCCATTATAAATTCACCTCATTCTGACTGCAAAGGGACCTACGTTGGTCTTCACTAATCTTTTTCTCTTCACATATCTATAGAAGCTTTTGTAGTCAGTTTTTATGTTCCCTGCAAGCTTCCTCTCATACTCTATTTTCCCCCTCCTAATTAAACAGGTCAGCAAGGCCCATTCACCCAGGGTCTGACCCAGGGAAACATAGAAACAGAGAAACATAAAAATTAGGTGCAGGAACAGGCCATTCGGCCCTTCAAGCTTGCACCTCCGTTCAATAAGATCATGGCTGATCATTCAACCTCAGTACCCCGTTTCTGCTTTCTCTCCATACCCCTTGATCCCTTTGGCCGTAAGGGCCATATCTAACTCCCTTTTGATTATATCTAACGAACTGACCTCAACAACGTTCTGTGGTAGAGAATGCCACAGGTTAACCACTCTCTGAGTGAAGAAGTTTCTCCTCATTTCAGACGGAAATGGCTTACCTCTTATTCTTAGACTGTGACCCCTGGTTCTGGAACTTCCCAGCAATGGGAACATCCTTCCTGCCTCTAACCTTTCCAATCCCATCAGAATTTTATATGTTTCTATGAGATCCACTCTCATTCTTCTAAACTCCAGTGGGTACAAGCCCAGTTGATCCAGTCTCTCCTCATATGTCAGTCCTGCCATCCCAGGAATCAATCTGGTGAACCTTCGCTGTACTCCCTCAATAGCAAGAACATCCTTCCTCAGATTAGGAGACCAAAACCGAACACAATATTCCGGGTGTGGCCTCACCAAGGCTCTGTACAACTGCAGTAAGACCTCCCTGCTCCTATACTCAAATCCTCTAGCTATGAAGGCCAACATGCCATTTGCCTTCTTCACCACCTGCTGCACCTGCATGTCAAACTTCAATGACTGATGTACCATGACACCCAGGTCTCGTTGCACCTCCCCTTTTCCTAATCTGTCACCATTCAGGTAATATTCTGTCTTCCTGTTTTTGCCACCAAAGTGGATAACCTCACATTTATCCACATTATACTGTATCTGCCATGCATTTGTCCACTCACCTAACCTGTACAAGTCACCCTGCAGCCTCTTAGCATCCTCTTCACAGCTCACACCGCCACTCAGCTTAGTGTCATCTGCAAACTTGGAGATATTACATTCAATTCCTTCATCTAAATCATTGATGTATATTGTGAATAACTGGGGTCCCAGCACTGAACCCTGCGGCACCCCACTGGTCACTGCCTGCCATTCTGAAATCGACCCGTTTATTCCGACTCTCTGCTTCCTGTCTGCCAAGCAGTTCTCTATCCCCATCAGTACATTACTCCCAATACCATGTGCTTTAATTTTGCACACTAATCTCTTGTGTGGAACCTTGTCAAAAGCCTTTTGAAAGTCCAAATACACCACATCCACTGGTTCTCCCTTGTCCACTCTACTAGTTACATCCTCAAAAAACTCTAGGAGATTTGTCAAGCATGATTTCCCTTTCATAAATTCATGCTGAATAGGAATGATCCTGTCACTGCTTTCCAACTGCACTGCTATTTCATCTTTAATAATTGATTCCAACATTTTCCCCACCACCGATGTCAGGCTAACCGGTCTATAATTCCCTGTTTTCTCTCTCCCTCCTTTTTTAAAAAGTGGTGTTACATTAGCTACCCTCCAGTCCAGAGTCAAGAGAATGTTGGAAAATGATCACTAATGCATCCACTATTTCTAAGGCCACTTCCTTAAGTATTCTGGGATGTAGACTATCAGGCCCTGGGGATTTATCCGCCTTCAACCCCATCAATTTTCCTAACACAATTTCCTGACTAATAAGGATTTTCTTCAGTTCCTCCTTTTCACTAGACTCTCGAACCGCTAGTATTTCTGGAAGGTTATTTGTGTCTTCCTTAGTGAAGACAGATCCAAAGTATTTGTTCAATTGGTCTGCCATTTCTTTGTTCCCCAGTATAAATTCACTGATTCTGACTGCAAAGGGCCAACGTTGGTCTTCACTAATCTTTTTCTCTTCACATACCTATAGAAGCTTTTGCAGTCAGTTTTTATGTTCCCTGCAAGCTTCCTCTCATACTCTATTTTCCCCCTCCTAATTAAACAGGTCAGCAAGGCCCAGTCCCCCAGGGTCTGACCCAGGGAACAGGTCAGCAAGGCCCATTCACAGGCCGATTTTCCAGCCCTTGCATTTATCCCATCGGGAGTTCTGCATTGGGAAAATAATCTTTCAATCTCGGTGCTCAAAACTGGAGCGATGCACACTGCGATCAGATTGTTCCGTGCTCCCGGCTGAATGGCAACCTGCTGATTTTACAGGGACTGCTGCTGCTTTCTGGTGCTGCCTCCTGTCATCAGTCAGTCACTATCCTTCCCCCTCCGGGGTCTGTCCACACTTCAGTGTGCCGTCACAGTTCCGTACACGGTTGCAATGTACTCTTGCTGCCATTTCCTCACTAAGTTCCTGTTAATGTACAACTCAAATTGTTGCTAAAGATTTTCAGTTACACAGTTCAAGAAGTTGCTTTTGGCAAGTTTGAAGGTCACTTGGAGAATTTTAATGTACTTTCAAAGCTCTCAAACCATTCCCTCCTCTCCCACTCTAAAATGTAGGGAGATCAATTCTATTTTAAGCACACAGTGCCAGAATCAAACACTCCCAGTGCAGGCACAGCACGGGTTAGATACAGAGTAAAGCTCCCGCTACACTGTCCCATCAAACACTCCCAGGGCAGGTACAACACGGGGTTAGATACAGAGTAAAGCTCCCGCTACACTGTCCCATCAAACACGCCCAGGGCAGGTACAGCACGGGGTTAGATACAGAGTAAAGCTTCTTCTACACTGTCCCATCAAACACTCCCAGGGCAGGTACAGCACGGGGTTAGATACAGAGTAAAGCTCCCTCTACACTGTCCCATCAAACACTCCCAGGGCAGGTACAGCATGGGGTTCGATACAGAGTAAAGCTCCCTCTACACTGTCCCATCACACACTCCCAGGGCAGGTACAGGGGGTTAGATACAGAGTAAAGCTCCCTCTACACTGTCCCCATCAAACACTCCCAGGCCAGGTACAGGGGGTTAGATACTGAGTAAAGCTCGCTCTACACTGTCCCATCAAACACTTCCAGGGCAGGTACAGGGGGTTAGATACAGAGTAAAGCTCCCGCTACACTGTCCCCATCAAACACTCCCAGGGCAGGTACTGCACGGGGTTAGATACAAAGTAAAGCTCCCTCTACACTGTCCCATCAAACACTCCCAGGGCAGGTACAGCATGGGGTTAGATACAGAGTAAAGCTCCCGCTACACTGTCCCATCAAACACTCCCAGGGCAGGTACAGCACGGGGTTAGATACAGAGTAAATCTCCCTCTACACTGTCCCATCAAACACTCCCAGGGCAGGTACAGCACAGGTTAGATACAGAGTAAAGCTCCCTCTACACTGTCCCATCAAACACTCCCAGGGCAGGTACAGCACGGGGTTAGATACAGAGTAAAGCTCCCTCTACACTGTCCCATCAAACACTCCCAGGGCAGGTACAGGGGGTTAGATGCAGAGTACAGCTCCTCTACACTGTCCCATCAAACACTCCCAGGGCAGGTACAGCACGGGCTTAGATACAGAGTAATGCTCCCTCTACACTGTCCCATCAAACACTCCCAGAGCAGGCACAGCACAGGTTACATACAAATCAGCCTGTCTGCAGTAGGAACTGGCCTCATTTTGCTTCAAAAGCACCCGTAAAATTGCTCTAAACTTATTTCAAGTAAGACGCTTACGGACATCAGAAACTTTCACCCATCAACCCCTAGATATTTTTCGTTTTATTTGCACTACTAACAGTCAGATGATTGTGTAAAGTCCCACTAGATCTCCAAACCAAAGTTGCTGTAAAAGCAGTTTATCAGCAGGAAGTGTTCATGTTTCCAGTGGTTTGTAACAACGATGGTTCCTTTTCGTTATCCCAGCATCAAGATTTACATATTTTACAGTAGGTAGTGAAAGTTTTAGTGTATGAATTAAAGCATAGTAAATAGCAAGAGAGACTCATGCATGATGACTCAAACACATATTGCGGTGGGTGTCCTTGGCATATCTGTAGATGGCCAGCTGCGTTCAAAGATTGTGTAGAAATGTCACCAATCATTGGGCAAGGGCAGTCACGGTTACAGCTCAGCACCTCAGAGAAACAGAAATAGACCTCAGCGCAGCATCAAAACATTTGAAGCACTTCACACAATGAGTTACTTCTGGAGTGCAGTGATGGTTATGTGAGAACTGGTTGTAGTTCTAAATAGTCTGAGTATTAAAAGGAGGGAAGTGGGGCGGGGAGGGGGCAGGGATTTTATCTTAATTTCTATTTGCTTTATCGAGTTGACTCTTAACAGTATGGGGACTGTCAGGGGCAGCCCTGTAACATGGCCAACCCAGAGCCAGTGTCACTGGCACTGAAACCCGCTATGGATATCTTTCATTGGATGCCTCTGATAGCACAGTGCTGTTGCCAAAAATGTTTGCTAGCAGAGATACTTAAATTGGATCCGCACTGTCTGTGCTATACTGACCCTTCAGCTCAGGTTATCGAGATGCTTCCGTTGCTGGTCTGTACAGTCCTCCCCCAGCCCTGGTGATAGCAGAATAATAAAGTCTCAAATGTGACTCTTGTAATGTATGCACCTGTGAGTATGCACTCAGGTTTAAAGTTTACTTTAAAATAGTTGTAGAGCTGTTGCATTGTGAGTGGCTTAGCCTCAAGAAGACTCAATAAAACCTCAGTCAGTTGAATCAAGGTCATCCACGATGAGGTACGCAGTTGTGAGCCCAGTGGTAATGTGTAGTGTGATTGTTAAACCTTTGTTGATAAACCAACTAGTTCTTAATAGCAATATGTTGCTGTGAATGCTTAAGCAAGAACCCATGAAGCAAATACATTATAACTGTTTACTAACCCTGCTTCCATGACTCCCTGTGCTCTCAGTAATGTGCCTTCGCTCTGACCCCGAACAACACCCACAGTACCAGCTGAAAATCTTGCATTTCCCACACCCGCCATCTTGTGCCTAGGCGCTAAGCATTTCACGACCTATCACCGCCACTCCGGGCCGCTAACACCATATCATCATAGGCAGTCCCTCGGAGTCGAGGATGACTTGCTTCCATACTAGAAATCTACGGTCTCTGTCACTGCGGACACTCTGGGTCTCTGGGAGTCGTCAGGTTGGTAGCGAGGCGTTGGCTGAATAGGGCTTTCTTAGCAGGATCTTTGAATGCACCGGCGTTGATTTTCCTGCAGCATTGTTTCTGTTGTCGTTACTGTTTTGGGGCAATGTTGATGGTGATGACAGAGCGAATTAGGCAGTGGTCCATCCAGCAGTCATCAGCTCCTGTCACAGTGCGGGTGATGTGCACGTCTTTACGGTCCCTGGCTCGGACGATTACGTAATCTAGCAGATGCCAGTGCTTGGAGCGAGGGTGTTGCCATGAAGCTTTATATTTGTCCTTCTGATGGAATAGGGTATTAGTTATGATGAGGCCGTGTTCTGAGCATTTTGTCAGGAGGAGGGTGCCATTGGAGTTGGCTTTCCCTACCCTCTCTCTGCCGATCACACCCCCCCAGAGGTCTGTGTCCTTACCGACCCTGGTGTTGACGTCGCTGAGGAGGATCAGCTTGTCGCTCGTTGGGACTTGGGACAGGGATTGTTCGAGGCTGGAGTAGAATTCCTCTTTGGTCTTGCAGTGTTGGGGCATATGCGCTGAAGACCATAGCGCGCTGGTTCGGGACTAGGGTGAGCTGAAGAGTCATGAGGCATTTGTTTATCCCGCAGGGGTAGTCTTTGAGCTGGCCCACTAGTTTGTTTTTTACGGCAAAGCCCACCCCATGGAGGGGGCGTTCTGCTTCTGGTTTCGCATCGCTGTCGAAACCGGCACGTCGCTCCCGGGCGTTACTGCTCAGCACCGCCACAAAACCAGCAACAAATTTCTCGGCGGCGGGGATGCTGGGTTGGCCGCCCGGGCGCTGAGCATTTCGCGGCCCATTACCGCCACTCTGGGACGCTAACACAGGTGCAATCCAAAGGAAAATACAACCCAATATTTTTTGATGTCCATTTGATTTTTCTCCCGGGTTGGGCACAGCAGTGACCTGGAGACACCGGGTCAGTCCTGGAGGGTTGGTGACCCGAGTTACGGTTTGTGCAGGAAGCTGGACTAAGACGAGCAGAACTGAGCTCGCAGAGATTGTCATCCCATCAGTTTGGTGTGGATGTGAAGCCAGGTGTCAGACGGCAAGCCAGTGTTGGAGCCATTTGTGTGACGAGTGCTGTGAGGTGTTTATACTTTGAGCAGTGACTACATTACCCCTGAGATGTGTTTGTGCAGTTTGGGATCCTAACCCCGCTGGAGTGGAACTAAACTACAGAACCAGTGGGAACCTGTTCAACGTGCGCCGTCTCCAGGCCAGGTCCAGGACCACCCCAAACTCTGTCGTCGAGCTACAGTACACGGACGACGCCTGCGTTTGTGCACACACAGAGGCTGAACTCCAGGACATAGTCAACGTATTAACTGAGCCGTACGAAAGCATAAAGGTTCTTCACCAGCCTGCCCTCGCCGCACAGCACTGCCCCCCAGTCATCAAGATCCACGACGCGGCCCTGGACAACATGGACCATTTCCCATACCTCGGGAGCCTCATAAGAACATAAGAACATAAGAATTAGGAACAGGAGTAGGCCATCTAGCCCCTCGAGCCTGCTCCGCCATTCAACAAGATCATGGCTGATCTGGCTGTGGACTCAGCTCCACTTACCCGCCCACTCCCCGAAACCCTTAATTCCCTTATTGGTTAAAAATCTATCTATCTGTGATTTGAATACATTCAATGAGCTAGCCTCAACTGCTTCCTTGGGCAGAGAATTCCACAGATTCACAACCCTCTGGGAGAAGAAATTCCCTCTCAACTCGGTTTTAAATTGGCTCCCCCGTATTTTGAGGCTGTGCCCCCTAGTTCTAGTCTCCCCGACCAGTGGAAACAACCTCTCTGCCTCTATCTTGTCTATCTCTTTCATTGTCTTAAATGTTTCTATAAGATCACCCCTCATCCTTCTGAACTCCAACGAGTAAAGACCCAGTCTGCTCAATCTATCATCATAAGGTAACCCCCTCATCTCCGGAATCAGCCTAGTGAATCGTTTCTGTACCCCCTCCAAAGCTAGTATATCCTTCCTTAAGTAAGGTGACCAAAACTGCACGCAGTACTCCAGGTGCGGCCTCACCAATACCCTATACAGTTGCAGAAGGACCTCTCTGCTTTAGTACTCCATCCCTCTCGCAATGAAGGCCAACATTCCATTCGTCTTCCTGATTACCTGCTGCACCTGCAAACTAATTTTTTGGGATTCATGCACAAGGACCCCCAGGTCCCTCTGCACCGCAGTATGTTGTACTTTCTCCCCATTCAAATAATATTCACTTTTACTGTTTTTTTTTCCAAGGTGGATGACCTCACACTTTCCGACATTGTATTCCATCTGCCAAACCTTAGCCCATTCGCTGAACCTATCTAAATCTCTTTGCAGCCTCTCTGTGTCCTCTACACAACCCGCTTTCCCACTAATCTTTGTGTCATCTGCAAATTTTGTTACACGACACTCTGTCCCCTCTTCCAGGTCATCTATGTATATTGTAAACAGTTGTGGTCCCAGCACCGATCCCTGTGGCACACCACTAACCACTGATTTCCAACCCGAAAAAGACCCATTTATCCCGACTCTGCTTTCTGTGAGCCAGCCAATTCTCTAGCCATGCTAATACATTTCCTCTGACTCCGCGTACCTTTATCTTCTGCAGTAACCTTTCGTGTGGCACCTTATCGAATGCCTTTTGGAAATCTAAATACACCACATCCATCGGTACACCTCTATCCACCATGCGCGTTATATCCTCAAAGAATTCCAGTAAATTAGTTAAACATGATTTCCCCTTCATGAATCCATGTTGCGTCTGCTTGATTGCACTATTCCTATCTAGATGTCCCGCTATTTCTTCCTTAATGATAGCTTCAAGCATTTTCCCCACTACAGATGTTAAACTAACCAGCCTATAGTTACCTGCCTTTTGTCTGCCCCCTTTTTTAAACAGAGGTGTTACATTAGCTGCTTTCCAATCCGCTGGTACCTCCCCAGAGTCCAGAGAATTTTGGTAGATTATAACGAATGCATCTGCTATAACTTCCGCCATCTCCTTTAATACCCTGGGATGCATTTCATCAGGACCAGGGGACCTGTCTACCTTGAGTCCCATTAGCCTGTCCAGCACTACCCCCCTAGTGATAGTGATTGTCTCAAGATCCTCCCTTCCCACATTCCTGTGACCAGCAATTTTTGGCATGGTTTTTGTGTCTTCCACTGTGAAGACCGAAGCAAAATAATTGTTTAAGGTCTCAGCCATTTCCACATTTCCCATTATTAAATCCCCCTTCTCATCTTCTAAGGGACCAACATTTACTTTAGTCACTCTTTTCCGTTTTATATATATGTAAAAGCTTTTACTATCTGTTTCTATGTTTTGCGCAAGTTTACTTTCGTAATCTATCTTTCCTTTCTTTATTGCTTTCTTAGTCATTCTTTGCTGTCGTTTAAAATTTTCCCAATCTTCTAGTTTCCCACTAACCTTGGCCACCTTATACGCATTGGTTTTTAATTTGCTACTCTCCTTTATTTCCTTGGTTATCCATGGCTGGTTATCCCTTCTCTTACCGCCCTTCTTTTTCACTGGAATATATTTTTGTTGAGCACTATGAAAGAGCTCCTTAAAAGTCCTTCACTGTTCCTCAATTGTGTCACCGTTTAGTCTGTGTTCCCAGTCTACTTTAGCCAACTCTGCTCTCATCCCACTGTAGTCCCCTTTGTTTAAGCATAGTACGCTCGTTTGAGACACTACTTCCTCACCCTCAATCTGTATTACAAATTCAACCATACTGTGATCACTCATTCCGAGAGGATCTTTTGCTAGGAGATCGTTTATTATTCCTGTCTCATTACACAGGACCAGATCTAAGATAGCTTGCTCTCTTGTAGGTTCTGTAACATACTGTTCTAAGAAACAATCCCGTATGCATTCTATGAATTTCTCCTCAAGGCTACCCCGTGCGATTTGATTTGACCAATCAATATGTCGGTTAAAATCCCCCATGATTACTGCTGTTCCTTTTTCACATGCCTCCATTATTCCCTTGATTATTGCCCGCCACACCGTGAAGTTATTATTTGGGGGCCTATAAACTACGCCCACCAGTGACTTTTTCCCCTTACTATCTCTAATCTCCACCCACAATGATTCAACATTTTGTTCATTAGAGCCAATATCGTCTCTCACAACTGCCCTGATATCTTCCTTTATTAACAGAGCTACCCCACCTCCTTTCCCTTCTTGTCTATCTTTCCGAATTGTCAGATACCCCTGTATGTTTAATTCCCAGTCTTGGCCACCCTGCAACCACGTTTCTGTAATGGCCACCAAATCATACCCATTTGTAATGATTTGTGCCGTCAACTCATTTACTTTATTTCGAATGCTGCGTGCGTTTAGGTAGAGTGTTTTAATGCCCCTCCCTATCAACCAGAGCAGGCATCGACGATGAGATCCAACACCACCTCCAGTGCGCCAATGCAGCTTTCGGCCACCTGAGGAAAAGAGTTTTCGAAGACCAGGCCCTCAAAACTGCCACCAAGCTTATAGTCTACAGGGCTGAAGTAATACCTGCCTTCCTATGGCTCAGAGACATGGACCATGTACAGCAGACACCTCAAGTTGCTGGAGAAATATCACCAACGATGCCTCCGCAAGATCCTACAAATCCCCCGGGAGGACAGATGCACCAATATCAGCGTCCTCATCCAGGCTAACATCCCCAGCATTGAAGCACTGACCACACTCGATAAGCTCCGCTGGGCAGGCCACATAGTTCGCATGCCAGACATGAGACTCCCAAAGCAAGCACTCTACTCAGAGCTCCTTCTCGGCAAACGAGCCAAAGGTGGGCAGCGGAAACGCTACAAGGACACCCTCAAAGCCTCCCTGATAAAGTGCAACATCCCCACCGACACCTGGGAGTCCCTGGCCCAAGGCTGCCCTAAGTGGAGGAGGTCCATCCGAGAGGGCGCTGAGCACCACGCGTCTCAACGCCAAGAACATGCTGAAATCAAGCGCAGGCAGCGGAAGGAGCATGCGGCAAACCAGGCTCCCCACCCACCCCTTCCCCCAACAACTATCTGTCCCACCTGTGACAGAGTCTGTGGCTCTTGTATTGGACTGTTCAGCGACCAAAGAACTCACTTCAAGAATGGAAGCAAATCTTCCTCGATTCCGAGGGACTGCCTATGATGATGACATTAGTACAGAGATGATTCGGTGTAATTTCATGGAACAACATGGAATCCGTTTGGGATGCAAGTAAATGAGCTGAATAAACACTAATGTATTACTGCTAATTAGCACAGTTTAATCAGTTTTTGTTGTGAAAGCTGGGAGCTGAGTGTCAAATAGCACTGAACTTTTTTTTTTAGGTCTTTGGAGTTTGAGAGGGAGAGGAACATGCTGAACAATATTGGTAGTGTTTAGTGTTTTCATGTGGCTGCTGCTCATTCTCAGTCTTACTGTTGTCACCGAGTATTGCTTCCATGTGTCAAATGTCGATAACACTGTGCACACAGTACAACGGGAAGCAGCTAAAGGGACAGCGTCCTGATCCAGACAGTTAGCAACCCAATGAAGAAAGCAGGAACTAAAGAGGAAATGGAGGAGGGAAGGGAAACAGTTGAGAGTTGTAGGCCCTCAGCTCTAGGTTCATGGACATTGCTGAGGGAGTGACTGTTGTGGCTGAGTGTAAAAGCAGCCTCGGTCAGGCTGCACTTTAAGACCTGTGTAATTGGAGGCTCACAGCTCAGCTGTGTTTTATTGCCTGTCTGTGCGAATGAGCCTTGAGATACTGGAGCCGAGGACAGATGGTCCTTTTCAGCCGTTGCGTAGATATGGAGTAATGGATGGGTAGGAGGGAGACACCTAATCAAATCATCAAGACCTTTTTGTGATACCAACATGATTGCAGGACTGATCTGAAGTGAAGCTGAAGTAATGTAAATGTGTTATTGGCGACTCAGCATTCTGTTACCATCATTACCTCCCTCCCACCTACAGCTATACTTCTCTTATATGTTGCTTCCTCATAGTCAACTCTGCATTATCACTCTCCACCATTTTCTTGCTCTCTTGGAGGTGTTGGTTCATATTGGGAACAGGTCCGTGGCCGCAATGAGGCTTCACCTAAGTAGCCATTCTTCATGTGTGAGTTAGACATTGAATATCGGCATGGTCATGAGGGGAATCCCAGCGCCTCCTAATCCGGTCCTCACCTGATATCCACACAATCAGGAACAGCAATCCGCACTGGTATTTCCATCCTTCCAAGCCAAGGGCCCCAGTGGCAATTGTTCCATTATTATTGCCCCTTCATCCTTACTGCCCCCCCACACACACTGACCCTCCCACACACACAGCCCCCCCACACACACACTGCCCCCCCACACACACTGCCCCCCCACACACACACTGCCCCCCCACACACACTGCCTCCCCCACACACACTGTCCCCCCACACACACTGCCCCCCCACACAAACACTGCCCCCCCACACACACTGCCTCCCCCACACACACTGCCTCCCCACACACACACTGCCCCCCCACACACACTGCCCCCCCACACACACAGCCCCCCCACACACACACTGCCCCCCCACACACACTGCCCCCCCACACACACACTGCCCCCCCCACACACACTGCCTCCCCCACACACACTGTCCCCCCACACACACTGCCCCCCCACACACACTGCCCCCCCACACACACTGCCCTCTCCCCACACACACTGCCCCCCCACACACACTGACCCTCCCACACACACAGCCCCCCCACACACACACTGCCCCCCCACACACACTGCCACTCCCACACACACTGACCCTCCCACACACACTGCCCCCCCACACACACACTGCCCCCCCACGCACACTGCCCCCCCACACACACTGCCCCCCCCACACACATTGCCCCTCCCCACACACACTGCCCCCCCACACACACTGCCACTCCCACACACACTGACCCCCCCACACACACTGCCCCCCCACAAACACTGCCCCCCCACACACACTGCCCCCCCACACACACTGCCACTCACACACACACTGCCCCCCCACGCACACTGACCCCCCCACACACACTGACCCCCCCACACACACTGCCTCTCCCACACACACTGCCCCCACACATACTGACCCCCCCACACACACTGCCTCTCCCACACACACTGACCCCCCCACACACACTGCCCCCCCACACACACTGCCCCCCCCACACACACTGCCTCTCCCACACACACTGCCCCCCCACAAAAACTGCCCCCCCACACACACACTGCACCCTCCACACACACACACTGCCCCCCCCACACACACTGCCCCCCCTCCCACACAAACCGCCCCCCCACACACACACAAACTGCCCCCCCCCACACACACACTGCCCCCCCACACACACTGCCCCCCCTCCCACACAAACCGCCCCCCCCACAAACACACAAACTGCACCCCCCCACACACACACACTGCCCCCCCCACACACACTACCCCCCCCCCCCACACACACACTGCCCCTCCCACACACACACTGCCCCCCACACACACACTGCCCCCCCCAACACACACACTGCCCCCCCAACACACACTGCCCCCCCCCAACACACACTGCCCCCACACACAAACACTGCACCCACCCCAGACGCACACTGCCCCCCCCACACAAACACTGCACCCCCGCACACACACACTGCCCCCCCCACACACATACTGCCCCCCCCACACACACACTGCCCCCCCACACACACACACTGCCCCCCCCCACACACACCGCCCCCACACACACACTGCCCC